>NW_027105936.1:76213-86670 GCF_000696795.3 Halyomorpha halys
CTTCCCAAGATTTTCAAGTGTATATGAAACATACTACATATTTACCTATTGTATTATTTTGTACAGTTGTAAATTACATTAAATAAATAATTTTAAAAAAATAATATGAAGTGACGTTTTTGTTTTACTGTTTTATTCTAACGAATGTGGATCCCCAGCTTGGTTATATTGTTTGATATTAGTTTATATAAAATGATCTTTAACTCACCATTTTTGTAAAATTACTACAATTGATTATCTATTTCATGTATTTCACAGGCTAACTCTATTAGTACGGGGGTTGCCCCATAAACAAATAAATAAATTACTATACTATATTAACAATTTTGGTTTATATTTAAGTAATACACCATTCGTCAGAATATGATTATTAAAACTTTACTATTTCTTTTTTATTTATATATTTAAATTATTAGAAATATATTCAAAATATTGATACAGTATCATTGTAGATTTTTTTTAATTATTTCAAAATTTTAATATATATTTGTTTAATAACAAGTACCTTAAGATTTTCATATTTTTAAAAAATGATCACATCAATTTTCATAGGCGTTTCATTAAATAAAAAGTGAGATTCTTTTTAAGATAACATTAAAATTGTTGATACAATTTTTTTTTTTTAAGAAATAAGAAAGAAAGATAAAATCAAATCTAAAATAAACAATATATAAATATTTATATTTAAATTGAATATTATTTTAAAAGATATTTACACAACATACCGGCGTTTCGAAGATCTTCGTTTTCAGGTTACTTCCTATTATAACAATAATATTCTTTCCCTTCCTTATTGAAAATATCATAATAGGAAATACCCTGAAAACGGAGAACTGTAAATATTTTTTGTAGTTTAAATACTTTTTTAAAAATAAAAACAAAAATTGACAAAGTGGAAAATCACTATATAATATAAATTGAACCTCTCCGGGGTGAAAATTAATGAATAAACATAATTAATATTTTCTAATACTATCAACTATTAACTACAAATCTTTCAGAGTTTTTTCTTTTTTTTTAAAGAATAATATTCTGCTAGGAGAAAAATTAAAATACTAGGACACTTACTCAGGACGATTAGGTTATCAGATACATTAAGATAGTCGGATGTGTAGGTGATCAACGCAACTATCACTGCACGTGTTGTACTAACAATAAAATTGTTCCTCTACAGAAACCTCGATTTTCTCCTTCTAAAAGTTATCCTAAAATGTTAGCTTTATTAATTAACCACCTGATTTAGTATTACATGATTTACGAATGTCTAGAATCACTAGTTCACAAAACATTTTAAGTAATCCAACTACAAACTAGTAAAATATATGAAACTAAAGTTCAGAAAAATTATTAAAAGTAAAAAAATAAATAAGTAATCTTACGAAAATGCCGAAACAATTACAACAGTTATGAATTGTAGAAAAAAATATATCATAAACAAGTATATATAATTTACAATATATTTTCACATCTATAATTATTTAGAAAACTACAAACATTAAGCTGGGACAAAACCAAATTCAGAATAATATTATGCACAATAAAATTAGTTGGTTAATTGATACGATTGTGTGGAAAAACGATTGTTTTTTTATTAAATTTAAGTTTTATTTCCGTAAATTTGTTGTATGATCACGTTCCTCAAAATAGTTTTGTTATAATTTTTTTATTATTAATAATTAGTTTTTTTTTGTTAAATTATTTCATTTTTATATTCTGGTTGAACGTAAGTCTATTTGATAACCCTCTTTCAAATCAAATAAGGAGGTCATACTTCAATTATCATAATTAATGAGCAATAAAAAATTAATGAGTAAAATGTTTATTTTAAAATATTTATTTGTTTAAAATAAATTTCTTATTATTCTTTTATTATAATAATATATAGTTGCGTAATTCAACATATCCTGCAGTTTCTAGTATCCTCTTTTCTTTCGCACCACTTGGACAACGGATCCCGTTGCTTGGCTAGAGATGAGACTGAAGAAATAATTACTTTTGGCCTACTTTCCGACAACACCTTCTTGTTGTCTTTCTCATCCAAGTCTTTAAACCCAAAAAATCTTCTTATATCCCTGATATTCTCACTCTATGTTATTCTATAATCTCTCTAAATAAAATATCTCAACCTATTGATTTATATTGGGTTGTAAAATAAGTTCGTATTGTTTTCCAATATTTCAATTTAATCCTCTCTGTGTTTATTAAATCATGTTTACTTGGTCAATAATGTTTGCATATTCTAAAAAAAGGATTAGTTAAGGTGCTTTTATGCATCAGTTTCAACCGAGATTCCTTATCTTAAAGTGGTTTTTGCTTGCTCAAAATAGAAGAGAAAAAAAAATTCATTTTCGTCATTTAATGATTTTTTATTTCCGAAAAGGAAAATCCACTGCACAGACGATTAACAAAATTTGCAGTGTGTATGGCGATGATGCCTTAGAAGCCTTAGAAAGTACCATCCGTAAGTGGTTTGCCCGGTTCTGAACCGTAAATTTTGACTTGGAAGAGAGAAAACGCTCGGATCGTCCTTCAACTGTTGATAACCGAATTCAAGTCCGTCATAGACAACCCTCACTCTTCGGCACGGGATATCGCAGAAACACTTAACATATCTCATGCAAGTGTCTCAAATCATTTAGAGGCTGCGGGGTATGTTTCTCGAAGTGATAACGGGTTCCTCACAATTTGACGGAAAAGAATTTATTAGACCACATATCCATTAGCGATTTTTTAGAAATTATTGGAATTTGGCTGGGATGTGATCCCCCACCGACCCTATTTACCAGATCTTGCCCCTACAAATCTTCACTTATTTCGGGCCATTCAAAACTGTCTTAACAGGAAACAATTCGCTCGAGGACTACAAAACGCACTTAGAGGAGTTCTGGGAGGACGGATTTAAAAAAATACCTGAAAGATGACATGTAATAGATCAAAATGGCTCATATATAATTGATTACAAATATTTACAAGAATCTGAAGTTTTTATTGAAATCACCTGTAAAAAACGTAAAATAAGTTCGTAGTATTTTACAACCCAATGTATAACCTAAAGACCTTAATGTTCCCTATGTAACCTATCTAGCCCGAACCAGATATCACTCCTTTCATATCATAAACTCCCACTCAAACCAAGTTTCTAACCTTGCATCCTCTTCCATTCCTGACAATCCTCCGAGGCGCCTGAAAAGAAGATGGCCATGAGACCTGCTAATGTAAAATGTTATTAGAGTGCTGCCAATGGGTAGTTTCTCTACACGCCAGTAACACTCCATTTTAACTAAAATCAAATTTACTGAATGTATTATATAATATACAGTTGTAAATTCCAATAAAGATATTAATAAAATATATATATTTTAAGAATTCTTTACCCATTTCTATTTGTCAATACAACTCCAATTATCATGTGCTTTGTAATCAAACCACATCATCAATGTAAATCAATAAATATGTTGAATGAATGAAATAGCCATGACTACAAGAAAATTGACAAGTGTGTCTTTTTTAATATTATATTTATCCAGAGCAAATGTACATTAAGCCGGTAGTATAGTATTATTATTTTAAAGAGTTTTTTCTACCAAAATAAAATTGTTTTTATCATTTTCACTACAGTATGTTCCTTAAGTAGTGCGGAAGCAATTAACGAAAGAAACAAAGATCGATGTATGTATGTTTTATTTTACATCTCTTGAAGCTATTGCAGTAATATTTACTTATTACTGTTTGTAATTTAGTGTATTATTATTATTGAAACTTTGGACTAATACGGACAACTGTTATGTCCCTATACCAGGACCGATATATTACAAACACCATTGCTAACTTTGATGTTTATAGGTTTTAAAGCCCTGAGGTACTTAAACTTGGGCATGAAGGGTTATTACCGATTCTAAAGGGTCTAATAAACGTATTTGTAACAGTCTTTATGGACCATTTGCAGTGCTTTTTATTTATTTTTAAGATGAAAATAAAATATAAAAATTACAAACTCATAAATATAATAATAAAAAATGTTTTAATTATGTTCTTAGATTTTTATAGAGAATAACCTGACTTGAATAACCAACGAGTTCTGCAGTTCGATTTCTTGTATTCAATTAGTGGACAGAGCAACTTATTGTGTGAATGAAGAACATAATTTGCTATAAATACCATAAGAAATATGAGATACCAGTGAATTATAATTATGAATAGTAACTTATATTTTTTTTTTATTATTATTGTAAAAAATCTACAAAACCATCGGTAAATTACTCTTTATTATGCCTATTTGATGTCTAGTTCATAATAAAAATGATAAAAGATTCCTTTTGTTTTCATAAATCAGGTTTATTTTTCTTATCAATATAAGTAATCCCTTTTGATGTTTAACACAAAATAATTCCGATATGGTCTTACCGCTGCGTCAAATTCATCCTCTGCCCAATCCGTAAGTTTGTAAGGGCCTATTTAACTTACAAAAGGACATCAATTTTCCACAATCTTCCACACATCAACTTAGTTAAGATATTGCAACTTATTTTATAAGAGGTTTAGTTAAATTTTTAATGAACCATTTATTTGAAAATCCAAGTTAATTTCTAAGTCTATATCGTTTTTTAATCGTAATAGAATAATTAACTCTTTTATGGCACTTTACTCTGAACAAGGACATTTTGGCGTTGAACTCAAGAGGGAACCAATGCAAATTTGATAAGTTGGGCTTAAGCGGTAAAACATATCGGAGCCACATTTATAAAAACTCCTTAGCAAGTTATAAACAAAAACAAAAATTTGGTATAATCAATTTCAATGATGCTTTATTCTTGTAAATTCATCAGTTATTGTAACAGTGTCAATCGGCTTCATTTTTTTTTTTTTTTATCTTTATTGAAATTTATGACTGTACATTATAATAATAATAATAATGATAATAAAGGGCTAACGAACCCGAAGGTTCGATGCCGATACCACCAAACGCTCCCTGCATACATCCTTCCAGTGATGCCCCTCCAAACCCAATTCCACCAAATCTGTTCTATACTCCCATCTACGTTCCGATCTACCCCTCGGACGTTTACCCGTTGGTTCAGTGTTTATTAACATATAAGGGATCCGTTCGTTACTAAGCTCTACAACCTTACATACCCAAATCATGGCGCAAATTGTACGTTATAATACATTCAATAAATTTGATCTCAGTTATAATCGAGAGATACGGGCGTGTAGAAAAACTACCCATTGGTAGCACTCTAATGGCGTTTTTACATTAGCGGGTCTCGTGGCCATCTTCTTTTCAAGCGCCTCGGAGGATTGTCAGGAATGAAAGAGGAAAGAAGGTTAGAAACTAGTGAGTTTGGGTGGTTAGGGAGTTTATAAAGAAAGGAATGATATCTGGTCCGGGCTAGTTCCGTTGTATATGGAACATTAAGGTCTTTATGTATGATAATGGAATACTTTTAAAAAAATCTATAGTAATCCGACATTTGCAAATTTAATTTTATGAATATTTAAAGAAAAAAAAAACATAGAATGATAACATAATATTACAATAGTAAAAATAAGTAAAATAATATAATAATAAATACATTATAGTATATAAATATAAGTATAGATTCAATAGCTGTGTGAGGCAAACAAATAAAAATTACAGTCAACAGTTATTGCAATTAATTTTTACCTTACACTGCTCAATAAATGTGACTCCTAAAATTTATGTTGTCTTTAGTTGTTCTCAAATAATTATAAATTCAATTAAGCACTATTAAACATGTGCTCACTTCCTAAACGGACCAAGTGCAGAACATACGGAGTTCTATGAACAGATTAGGAAAAAAACTAAAGTTTTTAGCGGGCCTCACTCTCCGAAGTACAGGCCCCAGGGATTTGAGTCCCCTGCTCCTTCTGACGGCAGACTAGCAAACCCTTGTAGTATTCCTCAGGGACCAACAATACAATTTTTATCTAGCTTTTAAAATCGTCCCATGGTCGCCCGAACCAGCAACTCTGACTTTTTTCATGGGAGAGAGGAAGAATCCTCACCTTCAAGAAAAGAAAATCAATCATCAAAAGCAACAATTTTCATCTAATCAAACTTGCATTAAAAGATCGATATTAAATTAAATAAATCGCTGGTTCCACAAACAGGTAACAGAGATACGGTAGAATGGGTTGCCATTTTATTGCTTACGTGTTGCCGGACTGGTCACGGGACCTAAGCTAGGCCTAAAAATCTTATGACCGTGGTTCCGTTTGCTTTGACCTTCTCTAACTTAGATAGAAGAGAGTGTTTAATGGTTACAATCTTTGCCTTTGAGGAGACGAGGTTTAATCCTGTTTACTTTTGTTATAAATAGACAATCAGATATCTAATTTCAGCTAATATTTAACAGCCATAATTGAATACATATAGATTTTAAAGAATACAATTTTTTGCGAAATCGTGATCCTCCTATTCTTCGAGAGACGAACTGCTCGATTGTGAATCGAACTCAACTGCTGGCTGGAATTTGCTTCTACAATATAATTAATTTGCTCCTTTTGAAGGATAATATTGCTTCAATGACGTCAAAAGTTTCATGTGGCTGAGTGTGGACCACCAGTTGTAGAAAAGGCACGAAAGGGCTAACAGAGAAAGAGGAGAAGTGTACCTTCCGACTGGTTGTTGCTAAGCACATTTGAAAAATCATCATATTGTCTGGTACCTATTTATTCCTCTCCTGTTATCCTCGTCAAATAACATTTCTCAAACTGTTTTTGCCATATTATTTTTTTTTTCGAATTATAAAGATAAATATGCTCTAAAAGTTGTTCTAGTTCAATCTGTAATTAAGAAACAAATCTCAATTTTAATTATTAATCTCTTTCTTAGTCACCATTTCCAAAAATGTAACTGCGAATAATTTACTCCAATAAACATGAACAAATTTGTGGTCCTAAATCTTCCAAGATTTAATTATTTTCTAATTTTATTAAATTTTCATCATCCTTTCAATAAAATTATAATTTTACCTCGATTAAAAATAATTTTAATACGATTGAAATAAATATATATGTATATTTTCAGAATTTGAATTGATTATTGTCTAAGTTTACACTGAATAAAAATTTATTTTTTAGTATTTTACTCAACTTCAATATTTCAAGGAAAAATTAAATTAAACTTTAAATAAGATAAGAATTTAAAAAAAAATTCATTTTCATTTAACTCATATTTTTAGTATTTGATTTCTCCGATGAATTTTTCCCAACATAATTTGCCCCATCTATTGATTCAAAGGAAGTTCTGATGAATTTTATAAAATGGTACCGGAAGTACCACGAATTGTATGAATAATTAAAGAAGGAAAATAGAAATATTCGATTCTGTAATGATTATGGTCTCCTTATCTTTTGTTTAACTGTTTTATTCTGGGTAGGAAAAAAATGTATACTCCTTATTCCCACTTTAAGAAACCATAAAATACGCTTATTACAACAAAAGTAAAAAAAAAAATAGTTCATAATCCTCAGCTACCTTGAACCTAATTTTTTTTTTCTCTCCGAAAATCGAAAAAATAGCGATTATTCCAAACCTAAACAAAATTTGGGTACGTATGTTGGGTGGAAAGTGAAGGTTGTATGATGTACGCACCGCAACAGATTTTTATAAATAATATTAAATACACAAATATCAACAAAGTATGAATAAGCGACTTTTTCTTTCATTTCTCCTAGGATGCAGAATTTCCAACTCTTTTGATCATAAATGCAGAATTAAAAAAAAAAAAATTCCAAAATTAGGAACATCTAAGAATCAAATCTAAAATCTAAGAAAGAAAAAATCAAACCTGAAAACGGGGTGCCACTTGAGCCTCTGGGCAAGTTGTCCTCTTTGTCGCTTCGTTCCTATTCCCTTGATCTATTCCCTACTTACTCTCCAGAAATCATATCGGAGAAGATTGGAATATTAAGTTCAGTTGATTACCATAATTTTTCTTTGTCACTCACATCTTATAACAATAGGGGGACATGAGATCAGTTAAGAGCTAACTTTATAATGAATTTACATGCATTTTCCATTATCAAAAATGGTCTATAAAACCTCTTGATAAATGAAGTAATTGTCTGATCAACTTTCCTTTTAAGTTTGATATAAATGCATGAAAAACAAAACTTCATAATGGAAAAGAGATAAAGTAATCTTCACATTTTCCTCGAGAAGGCATTAGTTCAGAAGTAGAAGTTATACAGGAGTTGTTGGAGTTCCACAGCGGATCTTACTTAGATTTAATTAGTTAAGCGTGTAAGCCGGAGGTTCTAATGAAGTGATTTGCATTAAGCATATTTTAAAACCACGGAGGAACGTTTAAAAGGGTTCACCATTTACATAATGTGTATTTTATCCTGATTCTGATCTCCCCGAGCTTTTTCGCTGTTCATGTAGAATAGGACTTCTATGTTTTTTAACTTTACAATTAATGGGAAGGGGGGATAAAAAAAATACTCGAATCCCATTTATCCCTGAAAAAGTATTTTAAAGAATATTGGATTATATATATTTTTTTATATAAAAATGAGAAACAGGACGATTTATTTTGTAATTATGTCTTCAATGATAGTGTTCGCTGATTCTATGTTATTTTTATAGCCATTTATAACCTAGCCGATATTGTCTAAAAGCACTATAAAAATACTATTTAACCTAGATGTTATTGTATACTAATTTCTTTCAACGGATTCTAATGTGAAACTGTTTACAAAATATGATGGTAAAAGGTTTACCACAGGCAAGGATGAGTAGACCAAAGAGGAAGGAGTATAGTGTGAGGGTACGCTTTTAGGCCAAGTGACGACAGAAGGCGGGTTCTATTCCTTTCGTAGGACTGGGATCCGCCATATTTGAGAGTTGAGAGTCGAGACAGTTGCTGCTGTATTCCGTATGCCAGAATTGGATAGGCAGGAGAAATAAAAAAAAAAAAGTTGAGAGTTATTCAAAGCGTACTCATATTTTGTTGTTGTCCTCATTTTTTACCAAACTTTATATTTTAATGTTTTCCTTAAAATAAATTAATTTTTTACTAACTGTTCCAAGAAAACTATAATTGAAAACTTTACCAAATTAGTTTAATTTTATATTTACTTCTTACTTTTTAAAACAGTAAATAAATATATTTTGAGAACCTTAATATTTACGTTGAAATGAATCTTAACAGAACAGAGAAAGCACGAATTTCTTGAGAACGGCTTAATGGATTTTCATAATGGACACACTAAATTATTGGAAATAACTGTCTTAACCTATCGTTTTGAGCCCGATGAAGCCCTCCAAAGTGGGGCGAAACGTCGGACATTCAATAGTTAAAAACTATTTGTTCTTTTTTGACCGCAACCCTGACAACCTTCTTCAAATATTGGGAATAACATTTACTACTTCTATTCCTATCTATTGAATGAACGGTTTTTCAGATAATGAAATTAATGTATAAAACTCCAATTAACTTTAACGTAAACTTGCATTCGAGTAGCGTTCTATAATTTCCAACCTTTAGCGTCAGTTTGCTTAGAAGGCGTAGACCTAATATGACAAATTTATCAAAATGGCCGCCGTATATTTTAAGTTTAGAGTCAATAAATCCCAAAGTATTACTTCAGGATTTTTATGTATATAAATTACTCAAATTTAAAGGGTTAAACTGCGCGAAATTTAGAATCTAACAAGTTGTATTGAGTTATATATATATTAGATTTTAAAAAATAAACCTATTTGTAACCTACTAGTGTATTGAGTGTCAGATTGATAGAAGTGCAGTGTATTTAGGTTTTTACCTTGAACTCCAGTTATGACAAATGAATTTTTTTTTAAATTCAATATTTTATGTCCTGAAATAAAAAGTATACCCTTAAGTAAGGGTATACTTAGTAGTAATATTAAGTATAACCTAGTATACTATAGTATATCAGTATAGTACAGTATATAAGGGTATACTTGTTTCTGTACACTCCCATCAAACTTAGGTTTTTTGTAACAATTCTGTATTTTTTCAACAGCTATTACGCATTTTCTTTTGGAGAATAATTTACTTTTTTATCTGACCTAAACAATTAGAATGGTTAATGTCCTTGAAAAGTAATTATTAACTATTTTAAAAGCGCCACGTCAGAAGTTCATTTTATTGAAAGCATTTTCGCTCAATTTTCATTCTGGAACCTTCTTACTTCACAAAAACAAGTATTATATCCTGTTTTGAAGTAGAGCGAAATAGACTTGATGCCTAAACTGGCACTCTAATATAATTTACTTAATAATTGTATTGAAACCGACGGATCCGTAAGATATGCCGATATTGTCGCGTTTACAAAAGCCGGAAACACGACTCTTGTCTTGGATCCGACGGTGAGATTTGAAAGTAATGACCTCGAACAGGAAGGTGGAGTGGAAAGGAAAAAAAAGAAAATGTATGAAAAATGCGTCCCTTTCCTTAAGGAAAAAT
>NW_027105936.1:87295-110203 GCF_000696795.3 Halyomorpha halys
AAAAAAAAATTGTTTATTATATCCTATTATTGTATATCTTTTTTTTTTATGATTATACCATGTATGTGTAATGTAAATATGCCCAATTACGGATTGATAAGTATGCTGTGTGAGATAGCAACCTAATGTATTTAGGCAGCATAGATGAATAAATAAAGTATTTCTCTCTTCGATATTTTCAGAGATCATCCAATAATGATTTTGGAAAAACCTGTATTTCATCAATTATAAACCCTAAAGAACTCTATTTGACCTCCAATTGAAGCTCGTTAAATGCACTATGTGATATTTTAACTAATTGAATTACTTAAGAAGTCATTGGTAATAAACTTAAAATATAAAGGGCTATTTTAAAAATCTGTCGTATTAGGGCCACCGACCGTCAGAGCTTTTTACCATCTTTTTTTTCGAATTTTAAATTAAGAATCTATCGACAGAAATTGATTTACAGACAAATTTTAAGCTATTTTCCCAAGACTGTTAGGGATCTTATTAACTAAAGGAATATATTTGTTAATATATTATAAAATATTATGTAGAATACATCTGTATTATAAAATAGCTATACGAGAGATATAATTATTAACCATCATAAGAAATAAGTATTTAATTCTTATATTTTACCTTTTTCGAATGTTTGGTACACACTTATAAACCTTAATACAATAGCACTGTTACGGTGCAATGAAGAAGGGTTAGCTCTTAAGCTTAACTCGCAGATTTTGACAAATCTTTGCACACACGTACCTGCAAAATGTTCACAACATCCCGCGACCAACAAGGACAACCTGACATCTATTGGTTTTGGTTCTTCTGGATCTAGTTTTGGACCCTGCTGATACAGGTTACACACGCAGGACCTGTATCAGCAGGGTCCAAAACTTTTATTAATTATTTTCGAAACTACAGCTACTTGCATTCATGGATCAATATACATCAATGGATAACTGTTATGGAAACAATTTTATTTTTAAAATAAAGGAATTAGAGTGCTATCAATGGGTAGTTTCTCTACACGCTTGTAACACTCCAATTTAACTTACATCAGATTTACTAAATGTATTATAATTTACAGTTGTAAATAGCAATAAATAAATATTTAAAAAAAAATAAATAAAGGAATAAGTGTTATGAAATAATTAGTATTTAAAAAGTTTACTCGATGAAAATTATTGGACAACTCTAAATAAATAACAGTTTAATGTTTATTTTTGAAACAAATAATAAAAAAAAAATTATATACTAAATAAAGTTGTTAGTGACATGTTAAAGCCAAATTACATGGTGACACTTCGCAGCCTCAATAGAAATGTTTACATCCACTGCGACGCTTGAACTGTATAATACTTGCAGTCATAATTTTACTGCCTTGGTAGTACTATCATGTATAGTGTGATAGCTGACAGTACTTGTTATGGCAGTTCAGCTACTGTTGCATTAAAGTTCTTTTACACGATGATACTTTACAACAACGATAGCGAACCTAACAGCGACGCTATAAGCTTTATGACAGTTACTGCCACGATATCATTTTCTATCATGGTAGTACATTAGCGTCAGTATCTTTTGCCGTAGTTAAGCTATTGTCGCATAAACCCCGTTAATCAGTGTTTTTTTTTTATTAAAAACTATTTTAATTAACAAAACACTACACTGAAATTTATCTAAACTAAACTACACTGTAGTGTTTATAATAAAAAATTGTTTGGAATATTATTTAAGGCGCAAAAACCGTTCTTATAATCAAAACTAACACCACAGTTTTTTTCACATACGCTTCAAAGCATGTATAGGGCCGAATTTATTTAAAACTAAATATAAAAATATATAACGTCTATACATTTACATATATAGGAGGGGAGGGAGACGGACGAAGTCTTGAAAATGAGCATTTCATCTCTCTCCATAAAAATATTGTTTTATTCACTTACAAGTTTAATCGTTTATATAGGACTAATAATATTGAAATGATTTAATAATATTTAATATAACCTTATTGTTCAGAAACTGCTACAGTTTCAGTAATTCCATAGCACAAAATATTCTTAAGAAATTCTTAATTAAAAATTTACGCTGGAGAGGTTTTAATCTCCAGTTGCTCCTTTTTCCAGAATTAAGGTTGTCCTGGAATGTAATTACAAATTTAAAACATCAAGTAAGAAACTTAAAACTGAGATCTGTTCTGGAATTAGCTCAAGGATCCCATGGCATGTCTCCCTAGTCCAATTCCTTTTGAATTTATTTAGTTGTTTTTCTTTTCAGTAATATGCTTAACTTTAATTTGGTGTTCCCAAAGCTATACACACGTTTGTGCTAGACGACATATTTTTTTACAATCAATTAAGTGTGTCGCAATGTTTACATTTATGCACCAATCCATTTAATGACCAGATATCAATTTATGAATTTAAATTTAATCAAATTGTTAATTTGAGTTATCAACCATATAATTTGTTTGCAAAAATGGCAGGATAGAGGAGGTTGTAATTGGCACACCCTCTCAGTTGGAGCAGAATTACCAATTTAGCTCGTCAAAATTAGATTATGTTCCAAATTATGAAGATGGTGGTCAGGGATGCGATAAAAAAAAAAAGTTAGAAACTATTTATTTTCTGACGTTTCACCCCACTTTGTAGAGCTTCATCAGGACTAAAAAGATACAAAAAAAAAAAGCTAAAAATATTTTGACATAGAAGGATAATAAGATAAAAAAGTAAATTAAGGTAGAGTTAAAATTATGTAAATATAAGTGAAAAGAAAATTATATACAAATGAAAGAAAATTAGAAATAAAATAGACAATGATAAAAATATTTTTAAAAAATACGTAAAATATTAGTTTAAAAATGAACAGGAGACGTAAAAATAAAAAAGAAGATATAAGTAAAAACAAATTAACCCCCTAAAAGACGGAAAATAAATAAGTAAGTTGAGATTAAAAAAAGGTCGAGAAAGGATAATTAAAAATAAAATTAATAATAATAATAAATGAATAAAGATCAAATCAGGACCATACTGAGTGGAGAGGAGGTGACAGTTATCGGTTTTATTTCAAATACGCGAAATACAAGAAAGAGATACACAAATATGATAATTATTATAAATATAAGAATAATCTAATTTTGTTTTTCCTTTATTAGATATGGCATGCTTGGCTCTGTGAAGTGTGCACAATGATCGAAATTATTATTCCAACATATTAATTTAATCCGAAAAACGATTTCCCATAAAGAATTTAGGTTTTACGTTTCAAGATACCTAGCATTCAAAATTGGAATAAAAAATTTGTCCATCCGCCATCTGCTGCATTCCTCTGAAAATTCTGGAGTGACTTTTTTTCGATTGGTCACCAACTAATAAATCCAATTCAAGATAACAATTTTCTTCCTATGTAAGAATGCATTGAAATACAAAATTCACAAATATCATTCCAAGAATCCAATTGTAGATTTCATTGCCTCCTTGGTCGAAATAAATAGTTTATATTTTTCTGTTCTGCTGTAATATTGAACTGAGTAAAACTATGGAAACGCGGTAATTTATTCTACTTAAATCTGATACTGAAAAATAATTTTTAATCAACGATATGCTATAAATTAATTTATTTTCAATGATTAATTTTCTTAATTGATAATATGTAAAATTATACTCAAGTGGATGACTTTACGAACAATCGTAATTATATTTATTTTTAATGATGGATTAACAGTCGACTGTGAATACATAAGATGGCTGGGGTGAGGTCAGTATACAATTAAGTAAACACTAATTGATTAATGCCAACGTTCCGGTCAGAATGTCAAGCCATCATTTGAGCTTAGAATAAAAAATAAGATAATAACCATAGTAAATAAAAGGAATGATTAGAAAATAACTAACATTATAGACATATAAATAGTTTTGAAAGATATGTATAGTCTAAGTATTATAAGAAGGTAAAGGAAAATTAATATTAAAGGTTAGAAATAAAATATTTAATAAATAAATAAATATTTAAATAAAATGAAAGCAAAATTAATATTAAAATTAAGAGAGAGAAAAATATAAAATAAGTGATGATTAATTGATGAAAATCAACTAAGTAAATATAATTTTCATTTTATATGCATTCATATTCATATTTCTTTTAGCTTATATAACTACATATTTTATTTCTTTAATCCTGTTATTTTATTATATATTTAATTACTTGCTTATACGTTTTCTTACTCACTTTTTCCATACCTTTTATTTAAAATAATTTTCTCTTTGTAAATATATTTACTTACTTAATTTTCATAGGTGTTTTATTTTTTGTTCTTTCTTCCTTTTTGATTTTAATATTACTTATTCTCATATAGCCTTACCCTCTTATAATATTTAGACTATACATGTCATTCAACACTATTTATGCATCTATAATGTTAGTTATTTTCTAATCATTCTGTAATCCTTTTTAGTCATTATGGTTGTTATCTTGTTTTTGTAGCCCTGATGAAGGCTAAAAAGTCTGGCCGGAGCGTGTTCTTCATTGATCGCACCCCCAACCATATTCTCCTCATTTATATATTCATTTTCATTTTAGTAAACTGATTAATTAAAATAATATTGGAACACGGCTTGGTGCCCAAGTACTAACAATAAAAGGCGGGCTTAATCAGCAAACTAGGACCGAAAATCTTCAAGAAAAAAAAATGTCTATGAAAGACGAGGCAGTAGGTGCTGTGCGGCAGGCAGCAGTGTAGGTAATGTCCCCTAAAACTCAGGCACCAGTTCCTCAGATTAGTTGCCTCTTTCTCTAATGACTCGGCATCTTTGCTATAGTATTTTTTAGCACTTCTTATATAGCTGTATAGTGCTATATAGCGGGGAGCCTCTATTTAGCGTAATGTTAGCTTCGAAATACTATACAGTTGTCCAATTGCCAACTCTAAAGCCATACTCTCTTTTCTCATTTCTCAGAAGCCTTTCGATTAGGCCGTTTATTGACTCATGTTCCAACATTAAAAATAATGTTTTGAGAAATATATAATTATATTTATTCTTTTAATTTTATAAAGAACACACTTCAAAAAAATTAACTATCCGGGAATCATCCACCACCACATGGATTGTAGTAATAGATTAAGTCAAGAATGAATAAATTGGTGGCTTGCTAGTTGAGTACTACTTATTAATTTATTATTTGTGTTTTACGTATTTATTGCTAGTGTTATTACATATTTATTGCTTCTGTTTTTTTTTTTAAATATTTATTTCTTGTATTTTTGAGAACTTTATTATTTGTTGTTTCATTCTGTGACCTACACTTTTTATACATTTTTCTCTTGTAGGACATTTCGGAATGCTGTACTCCTCTCTTCAGCTTTATATTATTCACCATTTAATAAAAAAAAAAAAAAGCACATTTAATATGTTATGATACCAATTATCTGTATAAGTAAAACCAACATAAACGGATGTTGTTTGGTCAATGAGTAACAATTACGTTAACTCTAAGTCATCGACTTACAATTAGATTAAAATTTTAATTTAAAATCATAATTAAAATTTCTATTATAAATTTATATTTTATTACTTAGGCAGATAGTTTTGATTATGACAATGACGATGAGAATAACTAGAAGAGAAAAATTATATGGATTAAGAATTGTATTTTTATTTCTAAGGCAATTAACATTTTTTTTATTAATTTATAAAAAAATTCAAATAAGTACTATTAGATTCGTGTTTTCTTCCCTTAACCTAGGAATAATAACTGATTTACGAACATTGGTACAAAGATGTTAAAATCCCTGAAAGAGATTAAAAGACTAAACATAATTAGAGCGATCTTCTCTCCTTCCTCCGCTCCCTTACCTTTTTTTTCATAACCTCTATTTCAGAAAATTTTCATTATTAACTTAAATTAATACACCAATGTATATTTAGATTTCCACACTGTTTCCTTCTTATATAGTTACTTATATTTTAAGTAGTTTCTGAGTTTGTATTTATGTTGTAGTACAACAGAGGGGATCTTAGTGGGGCGGGTCCGGCCAACCTATTCGCTATAATTGTCTGTGTGTAAGTAGATAAGTACTTTTGGGATAGTAGTATCATGCAAGACTCCCTTACCCTACATACAGGTTATCTTATCTGACTTTGAAAACAATTACTATTAGCGAGTAGATCTGCATTTAAATAATAACCTAGACTGAGATACATAATAAAATTAGCTAACACTGGAAAACATATGGATCCACCACTCCTGCCCGCCTGGGAAGACCTTTCTTATCTTACCTTTAAAACGTTAACTTATTTTTGAGTATTAGTCGATGTACGATGACGTTACGATATCTAGAATCTTGCCTTTTATAATGAAATGTTTCCCACTATGAGAAAGATAAGCTGTTTTATTGCAAAAGGTTAATAATGTGCTAAATATAAGAGCAATAGTTAGTAACGTTCAGAAATTATTTTTAAATATTACCGAGTAAAGCTAAAAAGATAGTTTCAGAACAGTTTTTTTTTCTGTCAGAGTAATTTATTTTTACTTAAGCAAAAAAAAAAAAAAAAGATCAGGTAACTTTTTTGGTGAATTTATTTTACGTCGTGGTAGTCTGCTTAGGTGCCACTTTAGCAACCTCAAGTCAGAAGAGATGTCGGTTCGAATTAGGTTAAAGTTTCAAATGGTGGAACCACAAAATGAATTTCGGCCCTTCCATTCTGACTAGAATAATTTGGTTAATAATATTCCAGAAATGATCAGATGGAGTTTGACAAAAAGTTAAAAATTTTCTTTAAGAATGAACCTAAAATCTTTTAAAAAAGAGAATTTAAAATGGCACTTGTCCGGATTGGAACTCTCTAGACCATCTCATCCCAAAATATCTCTCCCTCTCCGTAGAACTTATTGAGGGGACGAGTCTCTTTGGACTAATATCATGCAATGCCTTCGTTATTTAAAACTTTATTTGTTTGATTTTATGGTGTAAATACCGAAGACTTGTCGGAGAATTGGCCTTTATAACGGTCCTTCCAGGTAATCTACGCAGTTTGTTTCTCCCTTCCTGGTCTTATCTGACACAATGGGGTTATATATTATAGGTAACAAACCTATTCTAAGCAAAGTGGGAGGGTTGAGTCTTCATCCCACCAAGATATAAAAGTTAACACGACAAGGTCGAAAACGAGGTTCACTGCAATTTCGAGGTTACTAAGGTAATGCCTCAACTCCCTCGGCTGCAACGGCCACGATCTACGAAGTTAATCATCGATTAAATTTAACTTTGTGTTTTAAATTAAGTATATTCATATATGAAAGTATATTTAATCCTGTATTCAAAGGAATGTCCGTAATCGCTACACGCTAATAAACACTCCTTGTCCTTTAATTTCAATATATATTTAATCCTTCTTGCAATATATTTTCCAAAATTACAATTTCCATAAAGCAGAAATGGAGAGCGGTAGAAGAGGGGATTGTTTAGCCGAGTTTATATATGCCATTTAAATAGTTAGGAGCTGAGACAGCATGAGCCTGCCCGTGTAGTTGACAGTTTGGAGTGCGGTCAAAGCAGGTAGGTGTGGTCGAGCCAAGTTAGCACCGCCGGAATAGGGTCCACAATCCTCCACGGCTTCATCCCCATATGCCGCGCCTCTCCTCCTCTTATCCCCGACATGGATTTTAATATCAAAGGTCACTTCAGTATTCTCCTAATGACACAAAATAGAGGTTTCTCAGAAATTGAAATGCTAATTCACACACTAAGAGGAGTACTCATGTAATAAAAATAAAATATACTGAATCGAATTTTTTTTTTTTTTCAGAAAGCATGAGTTACTCTTTGAACTATTCAGCTCATATCGATTAAAACTTGTTGTTTGCTCAAAAAACCAACAGGAAACAATATATAAATACTATAATTTTATTTAGGTCATTAAAATTAGTGGGTACATTAATTAAAATATCGTACATTAAGGTGAGATTGTGCCTTGGGGGGCGAGAATAGGCCAAATAGGATTCCATCAAGTGCTATCTTGGTGACATCTTGGCCCTGTTTCATAATAAAGTACAAACTAATACTATTAGTCTTGTAGATTTATCTTACTTCAATTACACAGACTCGTACAAAAGTAACTTGTACTTTAGTGTTTTTTAATTCTTATTATATAAGAATAATACACTAATAGTTTATCCCTATCATGAAAAAATAAATATTAGTATTATTACCATACTAGTTTCTACACTTGTACTAGCAACTAATACTATTAGCTTTCATTATGAAACAGAGCCCTTATTGAAGATTTTAGTTTTGTCTTGAACAACGACAGAAGGTACGTTTTATACAAATCATAAAGTTTTTTTAACTCTCATTATAGTCTCTCACAATTTTTTTAGTAATCAACTGCTCCATCTCTTTGTTATAATTTATGAAACGTTTTATCTGTCCTTATATGAAGAATTGATTTTATTCACTGTTTAGAAATCGTACATGTACGATTTCTAAACAGATCTGTTTTCCGGCTCCCAGAAGCGGTGAATTAGACAAATGAGGCATCAAAAGATTACAATACCTTCGTTCCACAGTTAACATGCCAAAAGTGAAGCCAAAAGAGCGGAATTGGTCACGCCTTCGGAGCTCAGCTTAACGTGGAGGTTAAAAGGAAAAACATAAACTTACAGAAGGCACCCGGTGATTGGCTCCTATTCCTCTGCTACACCCTTTGGAGACCATTGTTAGGCCTCCTTTTTTAGCTTCACTTTTCCTGGCAGCTTACTCCCTCCATTATACTCCTTTCTCCAAGACTCCGTATATCAGATTATTTTGTATTTCAAGAGGTTAGTAACTAAAAATTATGGTTGAATTTAATTGTGTTTGTACAGCTACTGTTTATTGCAATCATTTCCCTATGTTTTATTGAAACAAATAAATAAATATTGTGTTTTGTATATTTTCTCAGTTATCAATCATCTTTAAGATGAGATTTTCTCACTTATATACTAGTATATATGGAGAAAAATAGGATATATTCATACCACAGGCAGACATAAACAAAAGTATCGTCTTGGCTGAAGTACTGAAAAACAGAGCATTAAAACGTGTCCGTTAAAAATAAGAAAGATATTATAAAGCCAATAGATATGCTTACTATCAACTTGAACAAAGTGACTGGTTTTTTTTGTTTTTCCACATAAATTTTGTATGTCACAGGGTAATAATAATAATAATAAACAAATTGGAGAAGATGGTCAGGGGCAAAAAAACATAAATAAACAAAAACTTATTTCTTTATGCCGACGTTTCAACCTGAGTTGTAGGTCTTCACCAGGGTTATAGGACAAAAGAGATAACAACCATCATTCAGAGAAACATAAAACTGAAAAGAAATAGTATACAAACAAATTTGGAACTATACAAAATATTGAAATGAATAATACAAAATAATTCATTGATAACCATGGAATTAGACAGTAGCAGATGGATAACAGATGATATATAATATTATGCAAGTAAGAAGATATGTAAGTGGTGCATAATAAATAGCAGTCTTTTTATTAATTATAACAAAATATATCCAAATCATATCGACAATTCCTTCATAATTCATATTACGTGTCAAATAATAAATTATCTTGATTAGAATTTCTGGATAATGTTCAAATTTCTAGTGCCTGACTTTAAATTTCTGATATATAAGTGGCCACTTCTATATTTTTCTCTGTGTAAAATCATTGTGTTGTAAAATTCAAAACAATTTTTATTTTTGGATGAATACTAAATTAATGCTGTTTTATTTTGGTCTTTTTCCTTATTTTCCATATCATTGTTATGCTGATATATTCTCTCTCCCAATAATTGTTAGGGGTTTCACCTATATACATAGCTGGACAATTTAAACATGGAATTTTATATATCAGTTATGATTGATCTTTAGTTTCTATTTTGTCTTTTATTTTGCAGCAGTAATTTTTAAATATTTTGCTAGTGCTATAGCATAAGCAGTATTCCTCAACATTATATTCTTTAAATGATCTTAGTATATCTTCAGACGATCCTTTTATCCAATTAAATCCATAATAGATGTTATTTATTTTTTTATTCTCTGGTTTATTTTAGGGGAAAATTTTTTTAGGAATATTATAACTATTCTTAATTTATAGTAACACTCTTTTGTTTGCTTGCTATTCGAGAGCACTGATGAAGTGAGGGAGGGGGGATTGGTGCTTATTAAAGAGTTCTTTTTGTACTACATGAGCAACTTCTTGGACCTCCATTTGAACCATCTTCTTTCACTAATTACGTACAGTCAATTAATAATCTTCCAATAAATAAAGAAAGCTTGATTATTTTAAAATTAATTTTTGGAATCGTCTCCTTCATTAAATACCTGACTCAACTGTCTATTTCATTAATATATTTTTCAATTCATAACACTTAGCGTTCAAGTAGGACCCCCATCAGAGAGAACGTGATCATTTTTCTGACATTAATTAACAGAGTAACGGTAAATTAATATCTCACTTTTAAAGGAAGCTTTCTTGAAGCCCTAAAGGGGCTATCTCGGGCTATTAACTCGGTCATTATTCTTTGTTGATGTATAGATCGGTTCTAACAAAAGCCAAGGTCTGTTAGCCGGCTTGAAGGGTCTTTGAGATTTATTACCCATTTCACTCAACTGGGTGTGATATAAGAAATTTTATTGCTCAAAGAAAATTTATTAACCTCGCAAATAAATTTTGATTTTAAGTACATCACGTGTAAATCATCAAAACATTTTCCAATAGTTAACCTTCCGTGATTTATAATAAATTTGAATTGGTTCCGCATGACCGGAGGTAGGGAAGCTATGTATTCGTGCACGAAAGGGAAAAAAAAATTGTCGAAACCCTCAGAATCATAAAAGAAATGCAGGCAGAAAGCATTTCACGTTTTAAGCCTAAGAAACAAATTTATTTGCCTGTATTTTGGTCATTAGTAAAATTAGTGCACGACTGGAGCAATTGAGTCACAATAATGTAATAGGTCATTGAATATTTCCCCCTTCATTTACAGGCCATTAATTTTATTTATATTTATTTATTTATTTTTTTAATTTATTGCTTATAATGTGGATTGGAGAATGATATAAAATATTGCAATTACATTGAATGTTTCCTCTTTTCCTTTTCTTTTTTTTAACGTTTTGGTCACATTTCCTGGTGAACAGAGGCATATAGCTTTTAGTTCTAATAAAATTCAAAATGCTAGGGGATTAAATGAGGAAAAAGACGGACAAGAATGTTTTCCTATTTTTTTTTTCATACAAAAAATTTGAATTAAGAAAATTCTTTTAAATTCAGGATATTCAGGGAAGGTTTAAATTTTATTATCTATTAAATTTTAATCTTATTCTTCCATAAGAGTATTTTTCACACTTATATTTTGAAAATGGACCCACCAAGTTTAGCAAGGTGGGATCAATGTAAAAGAACTAACACTTTTATGAAATTACATCTAATACTCAAGCTTACGCATGAGTAAAAATAAATCCCATGTTAAGCGTGCACTACCTGTCCTGTTATTTTTGGATCAAAAATAATTTTAAAAAAGATAACTAGAATATATAATTAAATTCGAATAATATAGTGGAATAAACTGGACAATAATAGCTTAAAGAGCTAATTTATAATTTGTGTTATCTTGTGGTAAATTTTAAGGACTTAGGTTTCAAGTTATTTTAGCAAGATACATTACAACAAAAATTACATTTTTTTCTTTTAAAGGTTAGTTGCATCATACAATTTATAATGTAAAAAAACAATTTTGAATTAAAATTATATTAATAAACAAATAATATCAAGGGACTTAATTATATCCTGTGAAGCAAGCGAAATTATTTTATTTTTTTCCTCATTGTCGAACAGTTGCCAAACACTAACCAATCAAATAAACAAGTAAATTTTATAATTACCACAAACCTCTCACTGCAATTTTAGTAAATTTCAGATATTTAACTATAGCTTTTAACTATAACCCCCTAAAAATATTAAATGTAGTCATGTGCCCAACTTAATATATTTTAGACCACTTGGTATGGATTGAGCCTAATAACCAAATTATTATTATTTTTCTGTACTCATTCGAATGCTGAATTTAATGATTTAATATAAAAAAGGGGTGTTTAGTGGGGCGGGTTGATCGGGAATGATTCTCTTGTATTATTTATGGTGTTATGATTTCTTGAGAGATTGTGAAATGGTGTGCATCGACCAATATTCATAATAAATTTCTAATACATTGCTTATGGTGTTAATGAAATAATTGTAAAATGGAATCAATAAAACTTCGAGGTCTATTGCTGCTGAAATTTCTGCCGAGGTCAGATTTGTTTGTGTTGTCGGTTTTTAATTGTTTATACATCTATATACATGAAAAAAATAGAAGCTACTACTCTATTTTTAGCAACTTAAATCCATTGCTGATTCGACCCCTCATACTCCCACTGTTCCTTAAGCCTCCATGTGAAGTCCTTCTATAAGATTAATTAATTGACTTTTATCAAAATGAATATATTTCATTTATCAGCTTTGAGGAAAAAAAAAAATTCCATCACCATTTACGTTAACGAACACGGAAGTCATCCACAAAATACGATTGTTTTCATTTTATATCGAATCTCGGAGGGTCACCAACTGTCCTCCAATCCATTAAAAAAATCTTTGAGTAAAATGAAACTGTCATACCACCTGGACCACTCTGGGTGGCCGCCGGTCCTGTCCAAACACTCTGCTTCTCTCGTGTAACGGGGCAGATGTGAAGTTGTCTCTGTCTTCCAATTTCGAGCCACGGTAAACACTTTTTTCTTTACTTTTTTCCCCCACTCGGGGCTTTAAGCGCTTCTGAGCTTAATCAACAGAAGTTCGGTATTTAGGTCGCCTGAACTAAATATAAACGAAACTGAAAGGCTGAGGTAGGAACCCGAAACACTCGAAAAACTAGAGATTTCGAATCGAAAATAATTGATTCGAAGTGTTTGTTATACTGATTGCAATGGCAACCACTACATCTTTCATCATTGACCTTTAAAATGTACAAGCGAAGAAGACACTACTGAACCTTTAGGCTGAAGAATGGAGAATGCTATTAAGCTTACTAAAAAATTATAGCAGTAGAATTGCGATCGTTCTGTTATTTTATAAATGAACATTGTTCGGATATATCTGGTTATAATTTTATTATCCGGATATCGGATCTGGTTATAATTTTGACTCTAATGTAATTTCGATCTAAACTAGTTGAGGAAATATCTCATCATTAATTAATTAAATAATGCATCCCACAATAATCCATTGTAGAAAACCTACAATTATTATTATATAGTCCAAGTGATGATCAAAAAAGGTACACAATATATATATATTCTTTTTGTAATTTTAATACAAAACAATATCAGGAAAAAAAAATATTTTTCACCTTCCAGGATGAATGCGACACCCATGCTTTCAATTTGGATCCACCATCAGTGATTATTTGATTCTTGCCAGACCTGATATAAGATTCCACCACTTATTTCTTGACCCTCCATGAGGTTGTGTTTCCTTTATTGTAGCTTCTCATACATTATTACGAAATCTATTGATCCATTATTAATTCTTTTATTCATAGAATTTGTGTTTTTTTATTCTTGAATTCGGCTAAAACTTTCTATTAAATCTCGTCTTTGTGGCTTGTATACGGCTCTCAAATATCTTAATTCGAAGGGATAAACGCATGTTTGATTAAAAAAAGAACATCTTTTTCTGCATCCCTGGTTCCCTTTTGCCGATCATGACATTGCGGAGTCATTAATACACATTCATCATTATGCGTTGGTTTATTACGGAATCTCATGATGGAATAATTACAAATAAAATCAGAGTTAATTATGAAATGAGAAATGGAAGGAATAAGGAAAAAAGGAAGATCGAGAATAAGGTGGAAAGATTAATGGCTTACCTGGTTGGATATGGTAACAGACTTGGACAGAGAGAAATGTAGAAAAACGTTTTTGGAAATTTATGTTGAGATTAACTGGATTTAAATAGGTGAGAAAATTCATTGTAATACTCCAATGACCGGCGCTGCCCGACTATCTCCTCTTCAAATAATAAAAAATATTTTTCTTTAATCTCTGATTCTTCAAAAAAAAATTAATCGGCTGTAATGTATTCATTGAATCTTTTAAAAAATTTCAATCAACAGGTAATTAGGAAGGGAGATAAAATGGCTAAATTAGCTTATGTGTTTCATAGCAGTAGAACATTTTGGAATTCTATCCAACGCCCTCCCTGGATAGTGCCTTCAATCCACTTTGAAAAACATGAGTTTTAATAGAAGAGTCGATTTAATATATGTTCCACAATATATGTTATAAATATGTTCCACTGTACGTAAAATACAACCTACATCGACCATTCCCTCACTTGTTCTACTTTTCCCGCTCAAGCTCGATATATCGCATGGTCACAATAGGAGTATAACATATCGAAATTGATTACTATTAACATATTGCTTACATCTTTTTCTTTAATCAACCTTACACTGTCGGATTTGAAGGCTGTCCTTAATCTGTTTCTTGGACCTTCTTTATCCGTGTCCAGCTTCCTGACTTCGCCTAGGGTGAACCTTTGTTTTTGGGGAACCTATTGATCGGCATTCTTTATAAGGCCGAACTAGGATAATTCTTTTTTTATGTCATTTCTTCCCTTATCCTTTAATCTCTTAATCGGTCGAACCATTCCTGAAGCAAGTAACTTTCAGCTGCATAGGTCACCATAGGTATATAGATTTATTTGTATACCGTCATCTTTGTTTTCAATTCCACTTCCTTTTTGCAGATTATAACGTTACGGAGTTGGCGGTACACATTTGTTACTCCCCTTTGCGCTAGTTTATCTCGGTTTAATTTTGACTCCAAGATATGAAGATAAGATTGGTACACATTCACCTGTTCCAGATTCAAACCTTTACAATTTACGGATCCTTGTACCCTAGGACCACATTTAGACGCCAACATGTACTTAGATTTGGTCTGGTTGGTAGTCATTCCTTTTCTACTTAGAGCTTCATACTATGCCTGTAGCGCTTCTTGCAAGGTTTCTCTGCTTTCTATAATTATGATAAAGTCATGGGCATCTACTAAATTCTGGGGAATTAATAAACACCGGATTCATTTTCCAATTTCATGCATATATATGCAATGTGTAAGTGTACACCACTTTAAAATTATTCTATACGACTATTAAAGCCTTTTTTTTAATAAGAGATTTTTTATAAATATTATCCTTTTTTTTTTGTTAAAAACTAAATATTTAATACATTAAAAAATGTTATTATGTTAAATGCCCTTATCAAGATAGGGTACATTTTACATATTCGTTTACATGACTCATTAAAGCTCAAATATAGAGTCAACACTTCGGTCAGCATCCAATTTATCCGAAACCAACTGACTTCGCCAGCAAGGTTTTCGAATATAAGTAAATCACAGGCAATCTATCTGGCAGTAGGGGAAGGCTGTTGGGCACAAGTACAAATCCGAAAAGCGAACAAAGCTTATGTAAATTTAAAACGGTTTTGTCCCAGGCAGATCCAATCAGGACTAGGCAATTTATTATCTTTATCTAGATGCCAGAATCGCTTAATACAGAGCGGCTCTGGCGGCAAAATTCTTTTGGCAGGAATTTCGCGGTCGAAAATACGTTGCCCTCGGTCAAAGAATTAATTATGAACTTGTTATCAGTGATAGAAACTTTCCCTCGGGTGCGATGGCCCGTGTACAGATGAGGCTCAACTTTATAGATAAGTATTTGTCCTCTAAGTACCCTTCGCTTAAATTGCATTATTAATATCAAAAGCTTATAACTAAAACATGTAGGAATCTTTTTCCAAAATAATGTTTTGTGGTTCTGAAGGTTAAAACCTTAAAGGTTTGAAGATCGTCAAATAATCCATACAGTAACCCTATGTACACAGATATACTACTATAAGTGTATAAATAGTGGTAAAAGTGAAATAATTGGACTGTGATTTTTAATGTATTTTTGACATATTAGATGTAAATGTTTTGACCTGGGCAGAATAGCCTGTATGGAGTTTTTTTAAAATGGTTAAATGAGATGTCTCATAGTAGATTAAGATTGTCCCTGAAGATGGCCGAATTGGCCGAAACGTTGGACGTGTGAATGAAATAAATGTTTTGAGACTATAATTTGGATAGTTTTTTTGAATTATTTAGTAATAAATATTGATGTTTGGAAAATATTGAACGTAAAGAGTTCTATTAGAGCTCAATTTGAAGCACATTAAAAGCACTATTAAGTAGATAATAATGATTATTTTCTTTACAATAGTAGTTCATGATATCTGATAAAATAAATTTATGAAATGATTATTTCTCGTTCTTTGGAAAAAAAATATGTTGGTTTTGGAAAAGCTGTGTCTCGGGAATCATTGAACTCGGAAAATACTAATATGGCTCAAATTGAAGCTCTTTAATTGGACTCTAAAATATTTTATAATGACTTTTCAGTTACTTCGGCAGTATAAATGGCAGCCATTTTGAAAAGTATGCCCTATTAGGCTGAAGAATCCCCAGAGAATGATAAACTATTGTATGAAATATGCCTTCAACTAAATGCCAGGCACACATTCATTTTGGGTTGGCTGGTTGAATTTTAAGTGGACTGTATAATTGAAAAATGAAACATGATTGTATGAAAATAAAATTATGTTATATAAGTTACAAGTGGTGTAGGGGGTGGCCGAAATAAAACAATTATTAATAATTAATAGTAATAATTAAAAGAGTTAATTAATTTTGAATGACTGGACTATGGAAAATTGTAGATATAATGAGGTGGAGGTTAACTATATTGAGCTGGGTAGACTCCACGCTCCCCTTCTTCTCTCTCACCGCATTCCTATGCCCCTCACTCCTCTGCTTC
Source organism: Halyomorpha halys (assembly GCF_000696795.3). Lineage (NCBI taxonomy): Eukaryota > Metazoa > Arthropoda > Insecta > Hemiptera > Pentatomidae > Halyomorpha > Halyomorpha halys. The sequence continues at coordinate 104,225 of NW_027105936.1, forward strand.
GAGGAATGACTCCAAGAATTCTACTCACTCATGGTAGATTTTTGGAGTGAGCAAAGAAGAATTGGTTCAGGTAGAAAAACAAGATGGCTCTCTCTTCAGCCTGGGTAACTTCTCCTCACCACAGAGAGAGAGGTGGTAAGTTCTGGATGTTGGCCACATGAGGCGCTAGTACTGTCTACATTCCCTACAGCCCCTCCAATTCAAACTTTCGGTTAACCTAGGTAACCCGAAACAACAATTTTAATGAAATGAAATGATGAAAAAAGGATCTTTATTATGGGATACTTGGTCCCATAAAACTAATATTTTGGAAAAATACCAACAGCATTTGTCTGCCAAATTAACTCATTTTAAACAAAATTAAATAAAACTATAATAATTACTATGTACATACAATATGAACAAAAAATGCATTTTTATCCAAGCTTATATCGATATTTAATATTTACATGTTTATGGAAGATTGCTAATCAAGGAAGGATGTGAATATATAATTGATATTTGAATGATGCTTGAAGGATAGGTTTGGGTAAGGAGTTCTAAAATGAGGTTGCTGGAACATCACAGGATTTGTTTAAGAAGCAGTACTATAGGAAGGGGTTTACAAATCGTTAGGTTGGGATCTTGTATTTGATAATGGATAAATGTAGGGTGATGAGGTCAATAATATTAGAAGTTTTTTTTGGTTATGAAGGATTGAAATATAAGTGCTTTAAGAAGGTTAAGTCTTCGGATACGAGGATAGAGCCAACTTTGCTGAGAAATACGAAAACGTCTGGGTATACCGAAGATTAATCTTAAGAAGCTGTGCATTAATTTTTTGTCTCATTTCTTGTTCACTAGATAGAAGTAAATGACTCCTCGATTGTGATCTGTAGTGATTCTTACTCGAGCCTCAAGGCTATTTAAAATTTCCAAATTATGCACAACCCCATTGTTTTTTCCATCATAACTTTATTCATAACGGTGCCTCTAATCAGGGATTCAAAACCTAGGGATTCATTTTGTATATCAGTGCCTCGAATCACAAATTAGCCATATGCCTTCTTGCATCCACATCCTCAAATATTATTGATTGAAGTCTATAGGTTTGTAATTAGTTACAATTGGGAATGAAACGAATCCTGCAACTGTTACGTGGAACCTATTGAAAATGAAAGAGAAGACCATTTGGAACTTTTCCACGGAGGCACGTTCTCAGGGCCGTGTCCAAACAATACAGCTATTCGTAGAGAGTTATATAAAAAAAAAAACTGAAATGATCTAATTCGTTCAATATGACGCAAAAAGAGATGGATAATAAACATTAACTTTAAACATATTGGTGGGTTCTTAGTGAAGTTATCTTAAGATTATGAGGCTTTTTTAAAAACTGAATCAAAATTAGATGATTTTAAAATAGCAAATTTTTGTTTTGTCTTAAGTAGTTTATACCACTAATATGTGCAAATATAGCCTTGTTCTTAGTGTTATCGGAAACCAGTTTTGGAACAGAGGCAGTATCGTTCATAAAATTTCAAAATCGAAATATAGGTAAACACTATTTTGTTACAGTATATACACTATTCCAACGAGGTTTATGCCCCACCGATAGCCAAAGGTGCCTCTAACAGCTATCAGATAATGGTGGATCTAATTAGTGTAATGGTGAATCACTTTTAATCAGCAATCCCTAGCGTGAGAGTCAGAGATTTTGCCTCAACTACATGCCACAGATCCGTTAGTGGTCATTAAAAGGTCATTAATAAATAGTTTTTCAACAACACTATAATTAATCTAAAAAATATATTTATTTTAACTTACATGTTAAAGAGCTTATAATGTGATCATATTAGGCAAGATATATTCCAATATGGATATACTCCAAATGTAGGAAATCCAGGTATGATACTGAAATAATTATTTTCTTTAGTTTGACCCCACATTTTTGAGCTATTAGATTTACGGGAGTTCTCCTTCAAATGGTAAGTAAAGATAAAAAAAGAAGGTAGTTGGCCACGCCCTTGGTATCCAGATACACGTTTAAGTTAATAGGACTTTCCCTCATTCATGCAATTATCTAAAAAATTGTTGATTAATCGGAAATAAGAGCTGAATATGAACTGTAGTAAATACTACTTTCAGTAATTCGGTTCATCTACGATGAGAATACTCTGTATAGCAACGCCGGAATCTACTAGCTAATAATCTACCAGCTAATCTACAATCAGTAGACCAACTTCGTAAAATTAAATATGTTTATTTCTTGAAAATACTTCAACTGAACAAATATAATTTAACCATGTCATATGTTGTAATATTCTTAAATTTATTATTTGAATCAATAAATACCACAATAAAATCTTCTGATCAACTGAAAGCTAACTTCTTATACGTAGCATCTCTCGATGGCCTTTAATAGCTCAGAGAGTTTACTAATTACCAAATTAACAACCCATAGTGTTAATATCCCCTTCAGAAATCCACCCCCTTAGGAGGCAATGAAAAGTAATATACAATAATAAATCAGTAAATTCTAGTGTTCTTTTTGGAAATGTAAATTGAACCTTTATTTCACTGTACCTTCTCTGGTTTTTTTCTTTCTCCATCCTAAACCATTTGTCCTTTCGTCAGGACCTACAACGAATACCTGTAGGCCTTACCATCCCCATCACGACCGTAAGCGCATACCTTACGGAGTGAAGTTACCATTCTGCAAAGATTTACAGTGAATACCCGTGAAATGCACCCTGTCAATTCATCTCCTACCCAGTAACGTAGCTTATGAACATGCATTGTCGAAGCCTTATGATACCCACGGTGTCAATAAGGCTCAATAAAATACCAAAATATGTTTCATGTAATAAGAATGTAATCGATCTCATACTTTACTTTGAGTAGAGAGAGATTGGGTACAGTTCTTGGCATATAATCGTAGTTCTTATAGTGATTTCTTATCCACCCTCTAGTAGAAAATTCAGCAAAAAGTTATTAACTTGGGCACTTAAATTGAAGCTCGTGTTTTCAATCTGTATTCTTATTACATTTTGCATTATTTATGCTTACATAAAATTACTGAAAAGGCTATAAAGAATAATTCATATTGCTACAAAGGCTTTAGCACTTTTTGAAAATGCTCTTTCACCTAGAAAAATAGCTCAACCAAAGAACGTAAAGAAAATCTTCATCCTTTGTCAAAGCAAGGAGACAAGGGCCAATCATAAGGCGCTTTAGAGAGATAAAACAGGTGGATGAGCTGTCGTTACGGTGTGAAGAACAAGTAACCAATTAAATTTTTATTATTAATATTTAGTTATAATGATATTATTTTTTTGTTTGGACCAGTTATGGATCTATCGATAAATTGAAACAAATAGAATTTCATGGATTATAACAAACAACATTTCAGATCTATTATGTAGCCTCAGTCTTCAGGGCCAATACATAGATACGATACAATTAGAAAGAATCAAAATAATTTTGTAAAATATAAAAAAGAAGGAGAAAATGATTAGAAAAAATTAATGATGGAATTTAATGATTATTAGTGTGGAAACAAAATAATATATATATAATGAAAAATTACTATATTGAACCCATTGGTCATGACATCGCTTGTGAAGCAGTTATAAAAATCATCTCTGAGCGTATCGTACTTTAGAAGAGACTAACAGCCTATGTAAACTCGATCGACTAGTAAATATGACAATGAGAGGATCTAGGTGTATGGTTTTAGATCTGTCTAAAGATTTCAAGGTAGACAGTGGGATCCGAGAGGAGGTGCTGTTGCATGCCTGATGACTGTGAGAAATACTGGTGTTTCATGAACTGAAAATCTTAATTGGATGAGCCCCTTATAATGTAGGGCACTACTAGCGCCCCATGTGGCCAACAGCAAAAACTTACCTCCTCTAGCTCCCTCTGTTGGAATAAAAAGAAACTGATGCATGAGAGAGCCATTTTCTTTTGCTACTAGCAGTAATTTTCTTTTTCCATTCATTAGTGGGGAAAATGAGTGAGTAGAGAAACTTTAAGGTGCAGCCCGGAACAGAGGAGGAGAGATAAAATCGAGGAATAAAGAAGGGATAACCAAAGCACGACGTAAGTTCACAACTATTAATATAATTCACACCATCATCATCATCAATAGGCAAACAGTTTTTCTAGACCCATTAATCATAATTAATTAACAGACCTAACAACAAATGTTCCACTTCGGCCACCCCTATAGCACCTGTGACTTATGAAATACAATTTTTCTTTCTGTTGATTATGTTTATTTTCATTACAATATACAGTCCACTACAACTATATCAGCCAATCAAAAGTGAAGGTGTGCCTGGCCTTAAGTTGAATGCGCACTTCATACAGCTGGATTCCAAACAAGAAAAAATATTGTTTACAGTTTAACTCAGAATCTGCACTAAGTGGACAATACAGAGATAATATCGAAACCAGAAAGGGATCCTAGTGAGGCATTTCCGGATCCTGTGGCATCCTCAAGGAAGTTCGATCTCATGGTCAATGAGGGGGAAACCAAGTATATGAGAACTTTGCTGTGGGGAGGCGCTGCTAGATGTTCTTTTTATATCGGCAAATAAAAGCAAAGTTTTGTTTCACAATATTCACAAGAGAAGAAGGATTGGAAGACCTAAAGTCGTGTGGTAGTGCAGCATTATAGTAAATTCACGTCCGCTACCAGAGAGGAGTTCCAGATTCCATAACGCATTTTCATCCACACATATTCCTGCATGTACTTCAAACATACATCTTTTGTTATGTTAAACATATCTCTGATGTTTCACCTCAATAAGATTATTATATCCCTGTTAAAAATAGCATTTACAAATACTATTTTAAAAGATCAAATAAATAAAAATCTAGAGAAGTGACTCTCGTTCTCTCAAACTTCCCGATAAGAAAATTAAAAATTTTGCTCTCCTCCCAAAATAAATTATTGTAGTAACTAGCCTGCTCCTTTCTTTTTCTAAGTAATCATAATAAATTTCTATGCTTTACTTCATAAATTAGGTTGGAAAAAAAATCAACTGCCCCATATTACATTAAGCTATGTTTACACAGCCGTATTTGCTACAAAACAAGCAACAAAAATATATCATGGTGTTCAAGATTGTGAAATATACTCTCAGTTTCTGTTTAGCTGCATTATTTGACATAAGGTTTTCAAAAAATATCCTTCATGTGAACTATTAACCAGATTGAGCCAGAGGATGTCCTACAAAAAAATTTGTACATGTATGGCTCGTATCCAAGATCTGTGACCTAGACACTACACATTTCAATAAGAACGAGAAGACAAACCGCGGAGATGACGAGGGTCATAAAAAAGAGTTGAAGTAGAGACAGAGAAATGGGAAGAGGACAGGAGAGCCTAAGCCAGACTGTTAGTTGTCTGGGAAGGAGACAGATGCCGCTACGTGACTCCAACACACAGCCACCTTTATCATGACTCCTTGCCTCCTGGATTTATTCTTCTGCACGCTAACCGCGCCCCCATTGCGTAATGTTGAAAAGTCGTCTCCCTTGTTTTAAAATTAAATAGCTTCCCTTTGATAAATTTGGAGTTAGATAAAACTGTCGAAAACCGTAGCATTATGAGACAGATAGAAATGAACATAATTTCAAGAAGCCGTTTTCAAGATCGATTCAGTTTCGTGCAGGAAAGGTTCCAAAAACCTTATTAACATCACCTCATAGCTCCATCTTCTGATGCACTCCAACCCCCTCCCTCACACTTCTTTTCGATTTCTGACTATTTTTCTTATCATTTCACCATTATCTATCGTCTTTATTATTTTTATTTTTATTTTTACTTTTTATTTTTATTTTTATCTTATATGCGATACAACACGAGGAGGCCCCTCACCTCCGGACTTAAAATAGCTCCTTGAATGGATAGCTCATATGTAAAATTAAATATAACAGGTAACCTTAAAATACCAAAGGTAGTAAAAGGTAAGACACAACACGAATTACTTT
>NW_027105936.1:116533-159693 GCF_000696795.3 Halyomorpha halys
TCCACTCCAGGATCTATCTCCTGGTCCACTCCAGGATCTATCTCCTGGTCCACTCCAGGATCTATCACCTGGTCCACTCCAGGATCAATGGATATAAAACGATTTTTTATATTTGTTTTGAGAATATCAGGTCAATTCACTATTTTCAAACGTCGGCAAAGATGGGTTTTTGTTGGTGACAATCCAAGTTACGATATAAATTCGAATCTTCTTATATTTCTTGATGCAGAATATTTGTTATATAAGACGTAAGCATTTCTGCAACTCAAAGAAATCAAGTAATAGAAAATGGCCAGTGGCCAACTTCTGGTTTTACGATTACCTGTTGGTGAAATTGTAGGTTCGTTCCTTTCCTCATCACACGAGAATTCGCTGTGAGAGGAATGTTCTGACCTTTCTTCTTCATCTTTACCAGGGACATAGGAATCTTCAAAGTCCAGTTCAACATCCGATTCTTCTGCAGAATCAGCAGCTAATGCCATGTCTATAATTCTCCTGGCACGAGAAGAAACGTTCTTCGGTGCACCACTTATAACTAAGACCGGCCCAAGAGGCCCAGTGGACTTCGGAAACGGGCGAGAGAACACAAGGGCTGACGCAAACATTACTAGAGTCAGGAGTTAACTAAGACTGTCAACTTACTTAGACTCAAGTTAACTAAGACTGTCATAAGTGATGAACGTAGAAAGAAGTATGCTTCTTGTTCTAGAGCCTAATTTTGATACTAAGCCGGTCCCGCAGACCGGTGTTCCGTGCAGAGGGTTAACTGTCGGTAAATGGGAGTGGAATTTCATGAACTGTTTCTTGATGTAATCCTCTAGCAACTACATTTGTGATTCCCAATGAAATTGGCTATTTCTTATAAACCAATGAGCATCCACTGCGATTCTTATGACTTTATGTTTAAAAGATTGTAATTTTATTATTTTCGTAAAAGTGCCGCTCCCCATACTTCACAGCCGTACATCAGCAGTGGCCTGAGAATTGTTTTAAATATAAGAACAGCTGTTTCTGGTTTTAGTTTGGAATTTCTGTTTAGGATGGGATATAGATAGTTTGATGTTGATATGATGATTCCAGGTAAGGCGGCGATCTAGGTGAATTCCCATATATCTTACTGTTTCACTGGCAGGATTCCATTTCACATTTTTACCTTTGAGGATTTGGAGGGAGGTAAGTAGTAAAATAAAAATGAGTAGTAAGAAAATTAATGATTGAAGTTAACAGGAAGGTAGGGAAGGATTGAAGAAACTATTTTTTCCCCTTAAATCAGCTTAGGTTCAGTTCAAGCTGTGAAATAGTTTGCACAAAAGGTAACAATTAATGTTAATCCGCCGAGGCTCTATAATTGGAAAAGGGCGTATTTAATTATGACTAAGAAAAGACACCCTTGTGTGTACCATTAGCTGGCCGAGGTAGATCTCAAAATGGAGAGCTTTTGAGGATAATTACTTTAAGCCATTCTGCTCCTCCGTTTATTATTGTAGTGCCTTTTGTAAAATTCCAGTCCCTCAATCCGAGCTGAGTGGTACTCGTGAATATTTCAAGGCCTCTTGGCCCTTGTTATTTAGAGGCAAGGTTTAGTGTCTATTAGTGAGTGCGCCTCCTCTCCCCTCCTCCGGGGGAGGGCGAGGGAGCTAACCTAGTCCCCCCCCTCCGTATGGAGCCTTCTTTCCAATAAATAGGGGAAAGCTCTAGACCTTTAAGGGTCCCCTTTTATCAGGTCTTTCTTCTTTTTTCTACACGCAAAGTGGTTTCTGATAGCCTATAATTCAATGACGTTGATGCTACCATTGGACGAAGTTAAATAATTTTTAAGTAAAAAAAAAAAGTATTTACGTGAATTCTCACCATTAAAAAAGATGTTCCTTAAATACTAAATAAGAAAGTACTACATTATGACTTGCAGTTTTATAACGAGCTAATAGAAAAACTCTGACAAAGGTCCTTTGATTTACAAAAAAACACACTTCAAAAATCAGGAAGTAATTATTATTACACTAATACATATTATTTACATCAATGCGGTGAATTTGCATATATCAAGAAGAAGGTAAAGTAATTAGTGTTGTTTAAAGTAAAAATTAAAATAGTATTGAACAATACGAAAATAATTTAGCACGAATTTACTGACAGACTATTCTGTAACATGGTATATTTGGAATGGATATAATCTTCTAAATGAGTGAGTGAATGAAGAAACGTGAGGAGATCGAGAAAGTAGGAAGGTTTTTGGTTCTGAAGTTTTAGGAGGAAAGAGTACAATTGAGGGAGTAAGCTGCCAGAACAAGTGAAGCCGAAAAGGCGGGCTTTATCGTGTTTTGAAGGCAGGTTAGGGCTGGAGTGGGGGAACCCGAAACGCCATTCATCCCAGCCATAGTTTGACTATAAAATGATTATATTGTTGTTGATCATATTCGTTTCTTTGTGATTACTGTTAATTCTCAGTCGGAAAGATATTCTTAGTTTGGATAGGTTTGGAGAATGTTTGACCTCACGTGATTGTAGAGGTCAGGATTGAACATAATGAAAAGACCTTGTCTTTTAGTACAGCTGTCCGATGTAGAAAATCCATCCCAACGAGCATACATCTGCTAATAATTTTAAAAATTAGTTTCTATCACACTAAACAGAAATGTATTTCTGGTGGTTCTAAAACGCTTTCTATTTAGGAAATTAATTTAATAAAGAAACGAAAAAGGTCGTTTGTTTTGTTTTTCGCCAATAACTTCTAAACGGTTTATCCAAGGTATTTCTGGTAGTCCTAAAACGTTACTAAACAGTTAATTTGTTTAATCAAGTAACGCATTAGAAATTTTCGTTCGAACAGGTCTTTTTTTCAATTTTTCGCCTTTAGGTCCTAAACGGTAGATCATACAGAAGAATTTATAATAAAACAAATTAAATTGCATAAATTAAGTATTTGCTTATTTAAGTAAATGTTGCTAAGGTAAATGTCTTCTTGAAAATTGAGAAAACCAGAAAGTAACCTATCACTTTGATTTCCTCAAACTTATCAACCTAATCATTTCCATGAATATTTTTTATACAGAAGTGGTACAGGTTATTTACTACAAAGAACTTAAAAATAGAAAATCTAAATACAGGATAATATGGTTACAAATACCCGGATTATCTTGCTTTTATATATTGTACAAAAAGTACTTCTTTTTACTCTCAATCACATCACTTCTGACATAGAAAGCCCAACCTATTCCCAAAATCAACCCACCCAGGCCGGAATCCAGAATCGAACCTGCATCATTGCTGTTATGAGATTGATATGGAGACTCAACACTTTGACTCTCTCAGATATAAAGGTCACATAAAAAAAGAGAAGATTAACCAACTTTTACTCTAAACACATTGAACTTGCCTTGAATTAAAATTATAATCATCTTTATAGGTGCTCTGTTCAATTACTCTCTCCCCGAACTACTTTGCCCAGTAAATTTTTTTAAATTTCATGCCTCAATACTACACTTTAGGACAGTAAATTTAAGTCTCAAGTAATAACTATCAAGAATTATATCCAGATTATTAAAGCAGATGAAATTTGTAAATGAGATAGGTTCCTCTTAAATAGCTAAAACACTGATTGTTATTATGTTCTTTTTTAATAACTCTATAAAACAAAAACTTCCTCCATATGTATATAGTTACTAAGAGGAAAGATTTGTGGTTAGAGTCTAACATGAGCATTATGTTATGTCATGTTTTTGACATCATGAATAATACAAACCTTTCTCTTCATATTAATTATGAAAACAACCAATACTAGCTCTAAAAATATATAAAATACCAAGGCCTATTTCATGCACATATTATTTTTATCGTACTAATCCATTATATCTTTAAAAGGTCATTTATTTTTAATTATTATTCCTTTATTTATAATTACTGTCAACAAGTACAATATTTATTTTTTATTATTAATATTTGTGCAATACTATAAATTCTAACTATATAAGACATTAAATCAATTTGGTAGTATAATGTATTCCTGATTGTAAATTAGAAAATATATAAAATTTTAAATATGAAAATATTTTATTGTAAAATTAACTTTGTTTTGTCTGAATATAGATGTACTTATGTACTAACACCAATCGGGCCCAACTTGGCTACCTTCTATTATAAACCAATAAATATATCTGCAACTATAGTTATTTTAATAGTATAGTTTGAATTAGGTTTACAGATATATAATGTATATGCTACTATAGTAGCTCCCATCTTCAGGTGGTTTATGGTAGCTCATACTGGTGCTAAAAGGCACAGGCATCTCCAGAAAGGAACCAGGATCAATCTAAAGATTATTTTAAATCTTTTAATGAATCTTAAGATCTTTACTTTTAAAGATTATTACATACTTTTTTGTAATTATGTAGTTTTTTAAATAAACAATTGGCAGATTTTTTTTTATGAGAGGGACTCCCAAAAATAACATTTAAAAGGAAGTTTGGTTCACAATGTAGTGGCTAAATTTATAGTTTGTAAAACCCAAATGTTGGAAATAATTGATAATTGTGTAGATTGCTTAGGGATACCCACAATCTACACAAATACTAAAAATAGTTTAGATAATAAAACATATAAGATTCTTGATCTGTTTTATTTAATATTTTTGTTTTCGTAAAAGTAAAAATAAAAATTTTGATCTCAATTGCAATTTTTATTGGACATGAAAAGTTTATATTGAAAATAAAATATGCAAATAACAGTTTAGTTACATTTTTGTGTAGTACTTATATAAACCCCTTCTTAAAGAAAATATCTGATTAACAAACAAAATCAACTTTCCCATAGGTGTCTGCTATAAAGAAGTTCCACTATATACTTATTTAGGCTAAACCTTTTGGCCTCTATGGCTATTTTCAAGTTCTTTCAATCTAAAAAATAATTAATATATTATCTCTTATCCACTTTAATGATTAATATTTTTTGCAATATCCTACTTAATAGTAAATTAATAACTTATCAATCATTTAACATTTCATTTTTTGATTATTGTAAATTAAGTTTTCTGAATAAAAAAAAATAAAAGTAAAAAGTCTAATTTGAATAAAAACTTGGAAATAACTTATATACATATACATATGTATATACATTTATATAAATGTATATATAAAAAATATTCCACAACTTAAATAACTAAGTTAACATAAGTTATTTTGAAGGATATGGTTAGGGCTTCAGTCAAGAAAAAATAAAAAATAGTTATCAAATATTTTTTATTTCTTCTTGACCGCAACCATTCAAACCACATCCTTCAAATTCAGAAACCGTTGATAAATTATATATATAATATAAAACGGAAGTTATAGATAATAAATAAAATATTCTACAATTTAAAGAACAAAGTTACCAGTTTTTTTTTTTAAATCCACCACTGAACTCAATTATTAGAGTAATTCTTAGAAATTTCATGACACCTTGAGGTTCAGCTTATTCTACACCTAAAACAAATTGAGATTCAGCCAATTTTATGCATAGAGAGCTGTGGGTTTGGCTGTCAAAAAGTATTGATGATGCTAGTTGTGCTATTGATGAGTTATGAAAGGTTTGAACGACTGTATTTTTCATGATGAATATTCATCCTCAAAAGCTAACTGGAACAAATAACCAAAGTGGTTGACACTGAGCAAGTATGCTATCACTGTAATACATTTGTTGCAAAATTTGTACCCCTTTTTTTCATAATCATAAGATGAGAATATGCTGTATCCATTTCCTCTTAAATATCACCACAATTTGAGTAGGGCAATACTGTATTTCTTTTTATATAATTCTGATATGTTACTTAATATAATTAAGATATGGAGTGAATCCCTCCAGCAAAAATATAAGATCTATAATTTTCTTACCCGATTTATGATCCTTAGATATGTTTAAGGATTTTTTTTTTTTCAGTTGGCTTTACAGACCTTGTAGATCATTGACCGCCCGAACCAGCATTCTCTTTTCCAGTTTGCAGCATGTAGCTCTTTCACATCCCAGTTGATTCTGTCTATCCATTTGGTTTTTAGCCTCCCATGTGGTCTCCTCATTCCAACTAAACTGTCATTCATTGTTATGTAGAGGCGTTCTGCTTACTCTAGGGTACCTGTTAGAGCCGAGGTCTCGCAGCCATATATTAGAGCTTGCTTTATTCTGGTATTATATACCCTAAACTTCAGATTTTAGAGATTTTTTGGGCAATCAATATTCTTGACAGAGAGAAGAAGGCTCTGTTCGTCAAGAGCCAAGAGTTTAGATAGTGAAGTCATTGCCTTCTTCATATCTCGGCGAGGGAAGACAAAATCCTCGACGAACCAATTCCTCACATGATCTGACCTGACCTGGTAACACAGATCAGCCAGCAAAGAGCAAGACATGACCTCTCCTGTAACTAATGAGTTTACCAATGAAAGTAGGATACACTGTGGACTGCTCAGTTCCAGTTCACCGGTAGTTGCTGGTTTATAGATGTAAGCTGCTGCACCATAGGTAGCTCCAGCCTGTATCTTGGTTAGAATAGAGTTTCGACACAGTAAGGTCACACGCTCAAGCGATTTCTGGGAAATCTCCATAGTTTTAATTCCTATAAATCAATAAATTAAACAGTAAGATAAGTTTCAATATAAGTACCTAAATGATGATACCATTTTCTTGATTAATAAGACAGAATTTATTTCAAATATTGATTTCACTATACAAAACTTACTTATTAAATAAAAGATACAAACAAGAAAGAGAGATTTTTTCATAACTTAAATGAAAATATCATAATACTTACTTAGATTGATGGGATTTTTGGACTACAAATGATTTGAACCATCTCTAGTCCAAAAGCACATCAAATGAATAATTTACCAACAATTTAAATTTACAATTGCAGTGACCATAAAACTATTTTTAATTTTTTTTTTTTATTTTGTATTTGACCTATTACTTGGATTGTAACACAGACTGGAGTTACTACTAGATTTACAGGTCTTTTGGAAGAGTCCAGTAGAGAAAGTAATCCCAGTTTACAGTACTATTTCTAGAATTGGTCAAATACAAAATAAAATCAAAACTTTTTAGTTGGTGAGATGTGCCAAGCAGTGGTATATTATACTAATTATATATGAATAGATGAATAAAATACAATATCAAATGATTCCCAAAGGATCTATTCATGCTTAGTACTATCACCCAAATAGTTGTGGTGAGTTTATTTCTTCAGTAAGCAGTCAACATCTGTGATTTATCTAGAGCTTTTTATTAACTTCAACAATCTTTGTGAGACCTAGGATCTAATATGCTTGCATGTCAAAAATGTGAAATATCCAACAAAAAGCGATAATATATGTAAGCCAATCTCTAAAGTAAATATCTAGCAAGACTGGACAAAGTAAAAGTGAAGTATAGACAGATGGCCCCTACTTAGCAAACACTCAAAATTCTCACTGGAAAACATACATTTTCGAATCTTGATCCTAAAATCTTTTTTTACTAGCATTCATTGTCAAGGAACAGGTGCTTGAATCCATTTTAGAAATGAAAAACAATTATAATTCTAAACATAGATATAAATGGAATTTTTATTCCTGATTTTGATAAATCTACCTTTTTTATTTATATTGAGAAAAAGTTTTTATTCAAGGCCTTCAGTATTCCAGGTCTTTTAAACCATCACTGCTATGTTTAAGTAAAATAAAGCAATTTCGAAGTTCCACATAATCATTTTTTTTTAAGTCCAATTTGTTAAAATTAAGTTCTTTCTCTTTTCACCCCATGTGGATTGTTATACTTTTTTAAATAAATTAGTAGTTAATGTGGGTAGTAAAAGAAGAGACATATTAAAGATCCCAGCAGAAAAAAAAAGAATCCGAGTTTAAAAAATATTACCTCGATGTATATTGGCGCTAAGTTCCCCGTTTTAACTCTCTGCGAATTTTGCGCCTCAAAGGTTGTTAGCGGCCTAATCTTCAGTTTCAGGTAGTGAAAATTTATTATTTATTTTAAAGATTTTTTTTAGCTTTTTAACAATTTTTTTAAAAAATTTACAGTTTTAAAGACTACTATCTGTTTTTTACTTTTTTGTACCTGCCTTGACCGCTACTCATACTATCTTCCTACAATCATTTTACTTTAAGTTAATACATACTTCAGTAGAACATAACAGCTGGTTCGCGCAGAAATCAGTATACTCATTACTTAAGAGCGAAGTGACTCACATGGGTTAGCTTAGATTTCTAATACTAAAGGAAACCATTTCTTATTCTGGTTTGAAAAATAATATCTATATTTAGCTTAAGCTGAAGATCGTGAATCAATGGAGAAATCAAAGAATTAATATTTCCCCCTATTAGTATCTATCGTACCAATATGGGCAATTATTGTTAATGTTCTTTCGATATTGTCAGATAATGCTTGTTAGCTCATTCCATAGCATATTCTTAATCTGTTAGACCTTTGTCAACAAGGATGAGTTTTGGTAAAGATACCAATACGTACTTCAATGACCCATTAGTGGGTTAGCTCTAAAGCAAACAAAAGAGAACAATTGTGAATTGCCGAAAGCAATACTACTTCAACAATAAACAATATTGCAATGCATAAGATAATCTTATATGAAACTAGTTTATTAGCCTTGTTCCTGGTAAGAGAGAACTGCTTTTGATGAAGGTATTTACGTCTTATATCTACCGAACGATATTTCTGTTATTGCGGATTATAACCTATCGTATTGTTATTAGATTGTGAATTGTTTTACGAATCAGTAACATTTGCTTTAACTACCTACTCCAAAAATAAAGATTGGGTTTATAGCCTTACAAAAGTGCTTCTTGTACGAAGTACCGTCGGAGCAAAAACTAATGCAAGTATAGCAAACGCTATCAATTATTCTCAGGACAATTCATTGCTTTGAGCAGCTCCTTTTCGGTCTTCATCCCTTGTGGTCCTATTTTCCCGGAAAATCCTCCTAAATCTTCTACACTATTTACTCTCAGATGCTCAGGTAGACCCACCGATCTATCTGCCTTATAACAGTGAACTACCCTATAAGAAACTCGGCAGTATGGCCTGAGGACCCCCAGTCCTGTAAAATCAGTTTTATTGATGCCAGCCTTCTCTTCTGCCGATGAGAATGATTCCAGTTGTTATAGTCATTGTTGCTAGGTATCTGAGGTCCCAGAATACATTTCTAATATGATTGAGTACACTTGAGTTAGAACTTATAACCAGTTTAGGAAATATGTTAAAAAAAAAAAAAAAAAAACTGGCTAGAAACAAAGTGTTGCCCCTTAAATATTTTAATTAAGAAGTAATGGATGATGCTTAACTGTGATAGTATAATCACAATTATGGCTTACACGCTTGTTGTTCAAAGTAATTTTAAAAAAAGTTATCTACTTAAATCGTTCTTAATTGTATATTTCAGCTAATATTTGATTTAGTGACAAGAATTGGTTCTGGGCAAACTTAGCAGCTGATCTTTTAATTTGAAATCCGTAACAACTTCATTTAATTTAGCTACAGATAATTTGTTTCCCAACTATGATTATATTGTACTGAATAAAAATAGATACATTATAGAATTGATATACTTTTACCTCTTTGCTGAGAAGAACATAACCTACTTTCCTCCTTTTAAAGTTTTCCTTCATAGTGGTGTATGATGATATGAATATTTAACATTATATTTCTTTGTGTACGATAAGTTATCTCTAAAAAAATGTTTGCGAGTATTTTTAGAAACCCATCAATATTTATTTTGCCTAAAAGGTTTGCTGGACATAGTAAATGGGCCAACATCAAACATATTAAAGCTCTCAAAGATAGTCAGAGATCGACATTATTCTCCCGATTATGTCAAAGAATGAAAGTAGCTATTAAAGGTGCTTTAAAATATATTCAATAGGTTATCTATTTGTGCTTCCCTGTATAGAAATGTATATAATAGGTCTGTTTCAAAAACTATTTCTGACTGTCTCAGTACAAGTTTTAGGAGAGAAAAACCTGTACTATGCATGCTCCATAGAGTTCCAGACTGTTAGAAATAGTTGTTAGAACAGACTTTAAAATGAATCACCATATGTATTTTTATACATAATTTAAGATATTGTATTTTGTTAAGATGGCGGCAGTGCAAATCCTGATAACAATTTGCAATTGGCACAAGTCATCGAAGTTGCTAAAAAACAAAATATGCCACTTTCTTCAATTCAGAGTTGCATAAAATCTGCACAGGTTTGTTTAATGTTAAGTGTGTTAATATTTTATTTTAATATTTTTTCAAACCATTTTTTTATTTCAGGCTGATAAAACAAATTGCCAAAGCCATTGGTTTGAAGTTAAAGGCCCCTCTGGTTATTTTATGATCATTCATACACTTACTGATAACCATAGAAAGACAAGAGATATGATCGCACCTGTATTAAAGAAACACAAGTTAGTATAATTATTCTCTATTATAAATTATTGATTTACATACTGTTCATTTGCAGCATTACAAATCTAGTGATACTATTATATGTTTAAATAATGTTTAATATGTATAATCCTTTCAGCTGAGTAATTTTAACATTCAAAATACAGAGTTTTGTTTGCTGACCGTTCTGTTAGAAACTTGTTTCTTCAAAAAGGAGAAATAGTTGCTATACCGCCTTCTGATTTGAAAAATGTAGAAGAAGCTGTTGTGGATCATGCCATTGAATGTGGAGCAGAGGAAGTTTTTCCTGATGAGAGTGAAGAAGGGGGATTTAAGGTATTGTTTATTCTGTATCAAGAATTTACAATAAGTATAGTATTTTTTGGATATATCTATATCTTTGACTGAATGGTTAAATTTTCTTTTTTACTTTAAATGTCTTTAGAGGCAGTTTTGAAATCATCAAATTATTTCATGCTTCCATAAGTCTGAATTAGGGTATGATAGTTTTTTTTTTAGTTAAGAGCATCAACTAAAGCGATGGTACAGAATTAATCCCTAAGAAAAAGTAGGGAAAAAGCTATGATTAAAAGTAAATTTTATTTGAGCATAACTCAGAAAGTATACATTTTATGGTTAATTATATATATATAGTTTGAAAGATAATCATATTCATTATAAAACCTTAAAAATAAATAAATAAAAAACTATCAGCTAAGATTCAAAACATTAGACTTTTTATCTATGTTTTAAAATAATATTATGACCATGTTCTTACATAAACCCATTTACCATTTCTAAAACTATAAATCTTCTGAAACATTACATACTCATTTGAAAAGATAAAATTATCTATAAAACTAAACTTAAAAAAAAAATTCTGTAAAAAGAACCTTAAGTCTCATTGCTGTACTTATTCATCCAAACCTTCTAATATCTTAATCGGACTAACATTAGGGATGATTCATGAAACAAATTTTGGATTGAATATTGCATTATGATTAGAAAAGTTGTGCGAGTGGACAGACATACCAGATGTTTACATTTTTTATTAAGTAGTCTATAACTAAGTATTGATTATACTTTTATTGTTGTAAATAATTCAAATTACTAATTTATTTTCAGTTTATATGTGAGCAGAATATGTTAAATATAGTGAATAGTAAATTGCAAGTGCTCAAGTACAATGTAAAATCAGCCGATTTTAGCTTCATCCCTTCAACAAAAGTTGAGTTGTCGGATAAAGACATGGATACATTGAGCAGATTAATTGAAAAACTTGAAGAGCTTCCAGATGTTGTTTGTTTATATGACAATATAGCTTAATGCACCTTTTTTTTTAATATAATTTAGTTTTATTATTTTTTCCTGTAACTCCTGAATTTACTTTAATTTGAATTTTTAAAATCTGCTATTAGTTAATAATAATTAGCCCATGGTACTTTATTCCTATAATGTGATATTAACTTATGATGTCTTAAAGCTTACTTTGAAATCATGGTTGTCAATTCTATCCATTCTTAATATCATATCCACAATTAAAAATTATGCAAAAACATCACAAATTTATGCATAAAACAATGCTTATTCATTTCATGCCCCTCATAATTTTTATAGAATAAATAAATATTATAGTTAAGAGTAGATGAGTAGATTTGCAGTTATTACACAAATAATTTCAGGACAGATGTTTTCTTTCTTAAAACTAATAAGCTGAATTCAATGATGGTTCACAAGTTCATTTTAAAAAATATATAAAAATCGAAGATTATTAGAAGCTGAAATCCTAAAGTTCATTGAAATTGATCAGTATTTTGAAAATTTAAATACATTGTTTTGATAATAAAAGTTGCTAAAAAATATATAAATTAAAATAAAGAATTTATTTTTTAAGTATTAAGTTTCTGTAGATAAGATACTAAGTAATTCTGCAAATGGTCAAGAAACAAGCATTTTCCACTCTTAATCTTGGCTTTATTTGCTCTTGAATTTCTTTGTTTTTAGTTATCTTAAGATTCTGTTAACTTGTGGTGGGCCTTACATGGTTGACTCAACTGTTATATTATATATATTTTTTTTAACAGTTGATCATGGGGGGGGGGGTATAGTATCGTGCAAAAGACACCCCTAACTAAATACAATGTTATAATTAAAAGAGAAAATAAATAGATAAGCATAATGCTTCTTAATAAAAGAGAAAAGTAAAATTATTAACAAAAAATAATGATGTAAAGTAATGTATTGAAATAAGAAGTATAACTGTTGTTGAGGGGGGTAAGCGTAAAAAGAATATATGGGTTAATAATTTTAAATTAAATTTTGATAATGGAGAAAATAATTATGTTGATAAGATGTGGAGTTGACTAGATTGTCCTGGAGTCACAATTTTGTTTTGAACTGGGGAGTAGAAAATCATGTATTCTCTTACTTGAGCCCCTATATTAGGATGAATCAGACGTGATGCTGGATTTAAGGATACCGGCCTCCAGGCTGTGTGCTCCCAGTGCCACACTGAGAGCTGCGGACATGTCTGTTCAGAGCCCCCTGCCAAGTCTGCACGTTCGAGCTTGTTGGGGATTAGGCCCATGAGGTGATAATTCTCCCTCGTTCCTAATAGGTGTCACCGCTCCCAGTAAGTTTCTTGTGCTAATATATGGCGCCCCTTGGCTAATTGATTAATAAAATTATGTCCTCATCAAATGCCTTATAATAACTAATATTAAAGGCCTATGAACTGACCTATGAACATAATTATATTATGTAATTAATAATTAAAGACCTATAAACATACTTGTAATTGCTCAGCAGTATGTTAGTGTGGTGTGTAGGTATGAATTGAGAAGTGAGGGAGATGTGTACAAAGAAATTAAAGAGAAGGTTGGGGGAATGATAATAAAGGAAAATAAACAAGAAAGCCTTACTTGGACCCTGAGAACCTAAAGGATGAAGAATAGAAATAAATAGTAAAAGGAATAAACAAACATCCCCATTACCTTTAAAAGAAACAAACAATTTCTTTAATTAGATTTAGATAATAATCTAAATGAATACAAGATCCTTATCAAATTCTCCTTTCCACCAGTAGGGTGCGAATTTCTTGTCATATATTCCCTTTCTTTCTCCCCATCAAATGCCTTATAAAAACTAACATTAGAGATCTTTGGACCAAACCGAGAGCACTTTGCATAGAATTCTAATTTTATCAAAATTTTGGCTTGTAACATTCTTCCCCCAAACCATTCATTTATATTGTCCATACTAATTACTTTAGGTTATATATTATTCAGGTTTCCAGTCAACATGAATTGTTTTGTTTTTTTAATGTAAAACTGTTTTTAACATTTCAGACTATATGTGAGCCAATTCAAACATGTCACACAAATTGTTTAATCAATAAATTAAGGAACTTATTTCATTTCATGCAAAATTTACTCACATTATTCATATTTGTTTAAGTACTTTAAATAAATGTAGTCCTTCTCATGTATTTTAATACTAAAAACCTAACAAGCTAACCTGATAAACAAAATAATTGAAACCTCCAATCATAATAACCAAGAAATACTAATATCTATTTTGATAATCAAAGGGACCATTTGAACATTTAATCAAAAACATTATTAATAAAACAAATTCTTTGAATAATGACACAATTTAAAAAATAAACTACTATATTAGCCAATATGCAGCAATAAATAATAAAAAAACTATTATACATATTTTACATGTAACAAAATGTTTAATGAAAAATTCTTTTTCTTAATTTATAATTTTATCTTCTTTTTAGATGCTTTTTTCTTTTCATTATTCACTTGTATCATATCTTGTAAGCTTGGATATTTACTAACGATAGGGCCATCATCCCTTTTTCTTTTGGCCGAAGATGATTCTGAAGGACAGTTCAAAAAATTATTTGGTTTTATACTAGGTCCATTTCTTGCAGAAGGCTGTGGTTTTTCTTCTTTTTTTATCTCTACTGTATCAACCTCTTTTATTGAATCTTTTTTTTCTGATACTGTTTTGATCTTTTCACTTGTTTTATCAATGTCTTGGCTTTGAGAAAATGATGAATTTGTTTCTATTTCATCTAAAGCTGTTAAAAAACTTTTATCTAGACCATCATCATCGCTGAACTCATTTTTTATGGGGTCTTGGCGAGATCCAGTTTGAGAGTTGCTACCAAGGTCTTCAATAATTTCTCCTTCAGGATTGTCTTCTTCCTCATTTTTTAAAGTATCCTCTCTCTCTTCCTCATTTTCATATCTGTTAAGAGGGTAGTAATATTTTAATAATAAAAGTAACAGTTTACACATTAAATAATTTTGAAGTATAAATGATAAACAATGCATACTTAAATGCTCTAGTAGCTGGCTTATGAATGAAATTCTTAAGAAATCTCTTGGCTGACAAAGGTCTGAAAATAAACATTAATATTTTTAATGAAAAACTAACTCATTTTATGACTGGACTATATACAAATATAATATAAACTTATCTGATAATTCAGATATATTTTCATTTTAAATGACTAAAGTATAAAACATTAAGGACCAGAATCTGTGTAGAAATTAGACTGTCAACCCTAAGTTATTTTTTATACCCGGACTAAACTGGTCTACAGATATGATAAACTGGTAAGTAATTTAACACAGAGCAAGATTATTCCAAAGCTGAAGGAAGACTAGTAATTATTTTTTAAAACCATGAATAATTATGTTACAAAATAATTTGAGTAAGATAAGACTACTCTTGACCCAACAATCCGTCCTAAATAGCGGGAACATTATTTAAAAGTTAAGGAAAATCAGATATCCCTTTGTAAAAATGAATAGTGTTCTAATAGGCCGGGAATTAAAAATCTGGAGATAGATTAAAATCATTGTACCTATGATAAAAATCATTAAAAAAGTTAAGATCTGGTCAAGATCAATAGAGCCTTGTAAGGATAAATGAATAATTATTGTAAAACAGAACTAACAACTTGATATAAAATAAAAAAAATAATGTGAGGAATATTTAAATATAATATAATTAGAATACAAATATAATAAATGATAAAATTTTGAACGGTTTGAATTTTTTTATTTTTATTTAAATGTGAATCAAATAAACAAAATCAAATTTTACTTTATGTTGAATTAAAACAAATGATATCCAATTAAGGTCCAACACTTCATGGCTCAATTGTGTAGATTTAATTTTAAAAAATTGTTTATTTTTTAAAAAAGTTTCCAAGATTTTTCACAAGGCTTAAATTTTGTCGTGAACTGCAGTGTAACATTCAGATAACAATGAAAACAGCAGAACTAACTAATAAAATTAACAAAGACAGTGAAGATTCCCATTTCATTCCAAGACTCAATTTCAATATTTCTCATAGATGAATTAATTGGTATTGCTTACTTGGAGCAGTTTCCTGTATTGTGCTTTTCGATAATGTTCTTTATGCATTCTAAACATTCTTTTCCGAAGTTAGTTATTTTCGCTTCATTTATTCCTTCAACTGTAATATACAAATTAATATAAGACATTTTAATTCACCATAAATACAAAAATGACAATATTAAAAGTACAAAAAACAAACAAAAAAAAAAAAAAGATACTTAAGCATTATCCTGTTACCATATGTTTTATTGTAGTGGATTATTAACTGATACCATAAATTGTATTTATACTAATTCACATACCGAATTTCAAGTCAACATCTGTGATTCAATTAACACAACCCTTATTGTCTCATAGATCCTGGTATTGGATCTGTGAGATCCTTTCCTCCAATTTAAATATATTTAAGTAATAATAATCTTTGAACTATGAGAGCTTTATAAGATTTGGTATTCTTTTCTGAATGATTTTATCAATTAAATTTATTTAAAAAAATATTAAAAGGAACTAGACATATCTGCCATCGGCCTTTGAAATGTTATCAAACTATAAAAAAAATCACTGGTCCAAGACTTCTATTCGAGTTGCTTATCATAAAAATACAAGAAATTTTGTTAGAGGTAGTAGTCATATGAGTATGATTATATGAGTCTAATGTAGTATCATCGGAGTACAGCTATGGTGTGTTAGAGACACGGGAGCTCCCCTGCAAGACTTGTTTATTCCGCGAAGGTCATAATACTCAGCTCAACTTAAGTTAGCTGAGTCAGGAGGATAGAAGTAAAGGAAGATCTCCAGCCTGAGTGGTTTAAAAGGAAGCATGAACAAATTACCTTGTAGATCTGAGAGATCTAGCACCAGCATTAGAATGTTAATAAGGTAGTTTATAACTCACAACAATGGAATATATGGTCATAGAGATATCGCAAAAAAAAATAATAACAATAATATATACTTATGCATATTTACCAGCAGATAATTCATCCAATGTAGCAGGTCTTTTTACAGAGAGGTCATAAATGCTTCTATTATCCAGTACCATATAAGGGATGCAATTAAGAACTTTTGCCATTTCAACACGGAATTCAAGAAGCTCATTATATATTTTGTTCTGGAAAAAATAAATGCATACATTAAGTAATAAAAACATATAATATAAACATTACTTTAGTATTTATCTGAGTTGGGGAAAAATAAGTTGGAATAAAACTATATCTAAAATTGTAAAGGATACAATATTTATTTATTAATGAACCATTAATTAATGAAAATTGTATCCCTGACAACAATTTCAGATATAGTTTCATCGTAACTAATTTTTACCCAACTCTGATATTTATTGATTCATTACACTCTTTTCTTACACGAACACTATTGGTGAAGAAATATATTTTAAAAGTAATTAGGAAAGAAAAAAAAAAGGAGATAATAGTGGTGAATTAAAATACTATACAAAATTACAATATTATACCAATCTTGAAGAAATTTTACACACTTTACATTAAAAAAAGTCACTTTTTGCATGATGTTTCAAAAGATATAAAATCCAGCCCTTACTTTCCCCTCCCTTTAGTATATAATTTAGGTATTTAGTATAATATAATTTAATTTAAAACAACTGTTCCTCATATTTACACTCATAATGTAGTAAAACTAATTCTATCATGGTTTATCTTTCCAATTTTGAGAAATAAAATTCATGCTTTTTTTATTTAATGTACAATTTTCTAATAACTAAAAAATAATGCAGAATTGTTTTTCCTTTATATTGTTATTTTATTTTTTGTTCTCCTGGATTCAGGATAATGGAAAATTACTCATTTTTATCTTATAAGTCTTCAATTTTAAACACAGGATACAACTTTGAATTCACTTATCATAATTCTAATATCATTTATACCTACCTCTAATGATGCATTTCTAATTAAAGATGAATCTTCAGACTCTTGACCACTTGAACCAATGGTAACATCAGAGTATCTGGTCATATCCATCCAGCCATCCTCATTTTTCCTGTAATATAATTTCAAGAAATGTTATAAAGGATATCATAACAATTTATACTAAGTAAAAGATCAAAGCAATAAAAAAAAGTGATATATTCCTAAAGTCTAGATACCACATAAGATGACTTTGATTTTTGTATTTACATTTGATATGTATGAGAGGCACCAGCTGGAATTTTTTAACTTAAAGTAATTTCTTTTGTCGGCATGCCAAAGATACAGCCGGACCTAGGCAAAAACCTGTCGGCAACAGATCTAAAGAAATGTACAGAGGTATATAGATAACAGAGGGTATGCACCCCCTGGGAACGGTTGACCGTGTAGGCAGAGATAAACAAACAAACAGCCCGTATCTTGCACGTGGCCAGTTTAGACATCGCGGGGAAAGTACAGCGAGTGGCAAAGAGAAAAAGCCCCCTTAATTGAAAACAAATAAACACCCCTTATCTCACACGGGGCCTCTCTAAAAACCTCAGGGAAAATACAATAAGCCGCCAGAAGCCGGCTTTCTTCAAAGAAGAAACCTTTAAAGATGAAAGGTAGGAAAAAGACCGACTTTCGCCGAAGGTCATTGGACCTTCTTACCCCCTCTGAAAATAGAAGAACCAATCAAAAGGAGGAGTCAGAAGGAGAGGGAGTCTGGGAGAGATGAACACCTGAAGACAGTCTGGAGGAAGAGAGAGCGGCTGACGAGTTGGAGGCCAGAGGAAGAAGTCACACCTAGCGGAGATCCAGCAGCGGCAACCGGGAGGCTGCCTGCGGAGCCAGGCGGATATGGATGCTCTGCCGTGACAACTGCCAAGCAGACCGACGTACCAAAACTAGTAAGGCCTTTTCTGATGTAATTTGAATGGAAATAACCGAATTAATAACTTAGAGTCAGTATAAATATCAAAGATCCCAACAGGTACTTCTCAATTCATAATATAATAATTAAAGTATAAGGAAACAAGTCTACCATGCTCTCTCATAATATTATTCTTGGTAATGTATATATAATTGTAAATATAAAATATGTAACAGAGACTTTACTTTATAATTAAGAATCCCTGCATGTCACCTCATATATAATAGCATAGTAAATTGGTGAACACGATACCATTGGAAAGGAACTCCAATGATTAATTATAGATATTCATAACTAGCATACCATGGCGAGGGGGTCCAGATGGTGTCTAGTGTTTGAATTAAATATAGCGTATACTTTTTCAGTCGATTCCCATCAGGAACCGATAGAGATACATAATACAAATAAATATAAATACATGAATAGATGAATAAATTTCAGTATAATACCTGTACGGGGAACCCCTAGTCGGGGTTAGAAACACCGAAGCCCCGTACACGGCACATTATCTATATTGGTTTGGAGCACTATTAAAACTTATTCTTAATCTATTTTTCAATGAGTTCAATAAAAATTAATCGACATTATGTGAGAGCTAATAAAAAACTAAAGTTTTTTATGAAATTGTTAAAACTAATTATAGTTCCAAAACATTTTTATATTAGATAAAATTAAGATAAACAGTTAAATTCCTCATAAATAACATAACAGAAAAAGAAAGGCAGTAAAAGAATGTAATAGAAATGAAATTACATAATGTGGAAACCAGATGTAAATAGATAAATACAATAAGTAAAATTAAATCTCTACTGCTACAACCTATGAAGGGTTAGGGGTGCAGTAATTAGTAAGCAAGTATTGTTACAAGGCTGCAATGAAACAGAAAATAATTATCTGCTAAAGCTGGATTCGAACACGGGTCCTTGTATTAGTAGCAGAGTGTCTTACCACTATTCTACCCACTCCCATTTAGTAGAATAAACAATAAAACCCCATAAAATACACAACCTCTAAAATAATAACCTATAAAATGTAGTTGAGTATCATTTGATACGAATATTTTCTAGAAACAGGGTAAAAACAAAACCAATTAAGCCCATGAACTCCAATAAATTTTCACATTAAAAAAAAATATATTTTCACTCATTAAAAAGTTGGTGTAATGAACTAGCTTCCACAGCGATGAAATAATAATGATTATAGAGATATGATAAGCTTTTTCATTGTATGAGCTGAAAAAAAATTTATTTTAACTTTTTTTATTTCTAAATATTTATTACAAAATTAAATGCCACAAAGAATAAAAAATATCTTAATTGGTACAAAAATAAAAATTTTATAGGCTGAAGTATATAAAAAACAAAACATGTTTTTTAAACACTTCAAAATCCATAAAATTCTATAAAAGGTACCCCAAAGTACACAATACATCTGAGGAGTATTTTATCAAAAGTTAATATACCCACTTTTGGAAAGTTATTATTTATTGTTAACATAAAAAATGTTTATCTTTAAAATTTATCTGACAAGGAAAAATTAATTTTTTTAAATAAACTGAATAAGTTTTATAAATAGAATTTTATTTGTTAAAAAATAAATCTTTACTTTTAAGAAGTGGACATATTAACAATCGATAGAACACTCATTTGTATTAAAATTTTCAAGTTATTTGGTTCAGTCTACAAGAATATAGTTCCATCAGTATGTCATTTTTAGATGATTTTTCATAGAAAGTTGTTTGCTTAGTGGGAAAGAGGAGGACAACACTACCACATTTCAAGAAAAAAAATGTTTATTACAATTTTTAATATGCTTAAATGATCTTTAATTATAAAAATAATTATATTTTATAATTTGTATTTTTTATAGATCAAACAATAAAATTTTGTTGGAAACCCCTCCTTCTAATTGTCTAGAACAATACTATCAAATTGACAATAATAATAAATATATAAAATTCTCTAACCTTGGTATTCGCTTTATCATTGGCAACATCTCTGGAGTTGGTTCAAGGTGCACAGTTTTACCTTCCCTAAAACACCAAATAAACTATTATCAAGCAATTTAAATACAATTTTAAAGAACTTTCACAAATTATATTCTCAGCAACAAACTCTAAAAAAATTAAATGACTTTATAAATAAAGACATACATTTTTATGTAAAGCTTTCCTTTATCAGTCATATTTACAATTTTCAAAGGGAAATTGTTTTTGTTCCATCCGTTTCCAAAATTAGAAATATTTTCTTCAAGTAAACATTCCCTCAAAAGGAGACAGCCTAAAAAGAAATTTAAGCCAATATCAAGACAAAATACCAATACATTTCAAAACAAATAAAACCTATATTAGAAAAAAAAATTGTTACACCATGGAACAATAATTATAATATAGAATAAAATATATTCAAATTTTGGAAGTTTTTCACCTCAAAAAATTATTGAAAAAGGTTTATTAAAAAATTAATTTATAAGTAAACTGAAATTACCAAAAACTGTGAGCTTAAATTTCTAGTTGCTTGCACTGTAATATACGAAGAACTATTATACAATGGATATGAAGAAAAGATGGTCAGGGATGCAGTTAGCAAAAAAAAAACACAAATAAACAAAAACTTATTTATTTGTGCCGAAATTTTGACCTGAAGTTCTACATCAGGGATGCTCCGGCAGTTAGTTTTTGTTGTTTCCGAATATTGCATTGAAAATGATTCATTTCTTACATATACCTCACAGTGGATACAGAAAATGTCACCAAAAAGCAAAAATATTGAAGTATTCAAGGTGGAGGCGATCTGAAGTTTATTTTATTCCAGAAAACCCAAAATTATTACTTAATTTTGATTCAGAGCTCCATCAAATCCTTAATTTGGTTGAATCTGGTTGGCAGAGTCGTAAATTTTTACGATTAACAATATATAGTTTTCATTGAAGTAATAAAAAATTGGGGTGAAATAACTACTTCTCCCCTCCAGTTCTTGGATTAGAGATATCACTGAGTGATTTGACAGATTGACCCAGTTGCCACATGTACAGTAGGTTCACAAAGTTAATGACTCTGCATTAGCATTGATAAACTATTTTATAAGAGTTCTTTATATGTTATATAATAAAAAGTTAAACAAAAGGAATCATTTACCCAATAATTTCCACCATTGATCAGTTTTTTTTCTTCCAGCACCGTAAAGTTCATGATCATAAAACCTTTGGGGAAGTCTTTTATTAGAAGATCCTCTGAGAAAAAATATATACATGGAAAGGCCATATTTTCCAGACATGGCCTCAACAGCTTTTAGCAACAGAAGAGCATCCTGAGTTAGATCATATTCAACAACATTAGATGTTCTTCCACTAAACAGCAAACAGAAATAAATGAAAGCTATTTATGATATAGGGTGTGAGCTACTGATTTTTTAATTACTAAAATTAATGATAAACATTAGTATCATGGAGAAAAGCTAGATGCATGGAGTTTATTTTGGATTCAGATACCAAATCTTACAGGGGGAGGCTATGGGTGTGAGAATGCTGATTTCAATGAAAATTATTTAAGATACTAGGTTGAAAAATTTTACAAAGTTTCGTTTTCTCTGTATAAATTCAAAGATTATTATAATCGATTGGTATTTTTGTATAGAATAGCAAACACACATTTCTGATTGTATTAAATAAGTTTAGACGTACAAGATATCACAAAAACCAAGACTCTAAAAGTAAAGTAGGTCAAAACTATTTTTTTTTTTTTTTTTTGTAAAGGAATTCAAATTAGTTTAAACCCCTTAAATATGAATTTTCATGGAAATAAAAAATTACAAATATTTAAGCTTAACTTTTGGAAGGATTTTATCCAAATTCAACCTTTCTGCAACCATTTAAGAGCTGAATCTCTTTTCTTTCAATCCATACCAATACAATTAAGAGTTTATACCTTTATAAGAGATAAAGTAGTTTCAAATAAAGAAACATTTTTCACATTTTTTCTCTCCTTTTCTAATTTGATTACAAAGGTCCAGTTAGTACCACTTTATGTAGTTAATACAGACCTAAATAACTTCTAAGTTTCATGAAGATTGGAGGAATCATGTTAATGTTATTGAAATGTTTTTGATTTTCAAAAAAAAAAATTCAAAGGCACCAGCTAAGGCAAACTTTTTGAATAAACAAATTTTTGTAATCATAATAGATTATTTATCCTTAATTGCTTAAGATAAACAAGTACATTAAATCATATAATCTTACGAACTGTAAAACCTGCTTTACCTAATAATAGAAAGATATAATAAATTAGGAAAAACATACGAAAGAGTTGTAAAAATAAAAAAAGGAAAACAATTGATATCCTAATATATTACCTTTTAATACAATTGTCACAACATGATTCAGAATTGATTTCATCAAATTTTGTTCCAGGACTAAAATGTTTAAGAATAAACCTCCTGCGACATTCAGATGTTTGAAGATAGCATTCCATTTTACGTTGCATATCTTCTTTATGAGATTTAAAGTTACCCTGTAATGAGCTCAAGAAACTCCTAAAAATATCCAGAACAATATGAAAATTGTTTTAACATTTTTTTTTTAACAGGTAGTTTTTATGATAAAAGTATAGGCTACTATAAATTATTTAAGTAGCATTTTATTCTTATAATTAATAATTACCTTTTAAGTTTAAAAACAATAGAAAAATCATTTTCATGGATAGAAATGAAAGATTTTGTAAAAACAATTCAAAATTATACTTTGCAATACAAACATACTTGCATAAAGTGAAATCTGATTGTGTATAGAAGGTGTGACAGACTGAAGGAAGACCATCTCTACCTGCCCGTCCAATTTCTTGATAGTATGATTCAATATCCTTTGGTGCACCATAATGTATAACAGTCCTGACATCTAAACAAAAAATTTATTTTGACACAACAATAAAAATTGGAAAATAAATGAAAAACAAACCAAATATTTTACAACAAAGTTTGAATAACTAAGAACTACTAAGTTTCAATGAATAACGAATGAATACATAAAAATAAAATCCATACCCGGTTTATCGATTCCCATCCCAAAAGCAACAGTCGCTATAATAATTGGAACAGTGTCCTGGACAAATTCATCATGAACTTTTTGCCTCACAGCATTCGAAAGACCAGCATGATACATGTTACAGTTTAATCCAACAGCTAACAGAACAATAATTTTTATTAGAATGGAAATATCAATATAAAACTGACATCAGTTTATAACTAAAGCTCTACTTTTAAGTGATGAATAAATTTTGTCAGCTAACTTCTTTGTAGGACAGTAAATGATAGTAGAACCCCTTCCATTGTTCTTAAGATTCTGCTGGTTGATGAAATTACGCAAATCAGTTAATAGGTCTGATCCTTTTATGGAGACAGATAAGAACAAATTAGGGCGGTCAAAGCTGGTACATATAGTCTGAGGGTTTCTAAAACAAATAAAAGCACACAAGGACATAAATAAAATTAAGTTTATTCTTCTTCAGATTATAATATAAATACAACCTTAAATGAAGTGAAGAACAAATGTCAAGTCTAACTTGTGGTGTAGCTGTAGCTGTCAGCGTAAGAAAAGGCACTTGTGGAAGAACCTTACGCAGCTTTCCAAGATTCCTTAAATATGCAACAAAATAATATATTATACCTATTAAATAAACAAAGAAAACAAAACTTCAATCTTATAGTGAATAATTACCGATATGACTTCCTAAAATCAAACCCCCATTGACTAACACAGTGCGCTTCATCTATAGCAACAACAGTAATACTTATATGATTATTCAACAATTTCTCAAAGATATTTAGTCCGAATTCACCTGTACACCACTCTGGGGTCATATAAGCGAGTTTGAACTTTCCAGCAAGCAAATTATCCAATATTAAACTTTTATCTGACTGAGCACTACCAAAGAAACATGCAGGAATATTCCTCATCTGAGAAAAAAAAAAAAACATTTAACAGAATATGAAAAATAAAATTTAATAATAATGCGAATTCAGTAACTACCTTTAAGGATAAAACTTGATCCTGCATAAGGGAAATAAGAGGAGATATTACTATTCCAAGACCATTACAGTAAACTGGGGGATACTGATAACAAAGACTTTTTCCATATCCTGTTGCCATTACTACGCAGTTATCTCTTTTATCCTATACATAAATTCATTATAAAACCGAAGATAAAGTTAATCAAAACAAGGTAATAATATAAATAATGAACTTATAAAACCTCAATAATAGATCTTATAATTTCCCATTGCATTGGCCTGAATTCCTTATGGCCAAAATACTTCTTGAGAGTGGTTAAATGTTTTTCTGTAGGCTGCATATTTTATGGAATTATGTTATCTAATTGTAAAAACGGAGTACTATTATGTTTTATTCTCCAGTAAGCTTACTTTTCTGTAGAATTCCTATCATATCCAAGAGCCACTTACAATGGCAGTAATGTGTACAAATCATGACACTTAATGCAGTTTTTAAAAACCAATAACTATAACCTAACTGGCGCTCAAAGTAAACATTTTTAACCTCCTCAGTATCTGTTGTAAACAACACAGAAGCTGACCAGTTTGTTGATTAGATAAATAAACAAAACAGTTGAGTTTAGATATACAGCATTGGTAAAAATTTTGCAGCTTTGTTTATGGTACCAAACTGGTTTTTTGTTAACCAAACTGGTTGTACCAATTTCCCAACTCCTTAAAAAAAATAATCGATTATTAAAAAGAAAATACTTATCTCAATTTAAAAAGATCTGGGCTGCTTTCAATAGTAATTACTGATCTTAATGTAGGATGAGTTTCTTTTAAAGTACAAGTAATAAAATTTTCTATAAATTATTTTACTATGCCATTAATGATTTTTCTGTAAACAGACAATTTTTTAAGACGCTTACTTGAAATAGAACCCATTAGAAGAAGTACTGGCGTGCTAAATAAATACAGTTCAATACAGAAGATTTCAATATGAGAATTTTGAGAGAAATCCCTATATGAGGAACTTTCCTTGATTAACGAAATCATGAATCGCTTTATTGAAGTATATATTTTCTATTAAGGGAAGAAGATGGTCGGGGTGAGGTCAGCAAAAAAACACGAATAATCTTTTGCTGACCATCTCCTCTTATTAATCTACGATCAGCTATCTACACCTCTTTATATTTTTTACTACATCACTTTCTATCAAAATAAGTGATAAACAGTAAATTTTTATTTCAAGTCCTCCAAACCATTATTACTTGAGTGTACGTCATTGACCCCAAGGTATAGTATAAGTAAGATGAGTTTGCCTTTGGTGAGAGGGGGGAAGTGACCGGTTTACCGTCGTGATAGTAATATCACTATAGGTCTGGCGTGATCTTTAATAGTGCAAGTACTGTCATTGGACCAACTGTCACATTAATTGCCATGTTCAACTGTCATATGTATACGCCTTGACAGTGAACTGTCGTTACATATCAACCTTACCAAATATTATGACGATATGTGGGAAAACATGATTCCTATATATTTTTCCCAAAACTTCATTTTTCACAAAATTTCATCAGCTCCGAGCACTAAAAATGAATCTACCTCAGGCTCCAAAAGCAAATCCATCACAGACTCGGAAAACAAATTTGCCCAAGAACTTAAAATTATATCTGGCCCAGTTCCAAAAAATAATCCATCCAGAGTCCCTAACTCCAATCCACCACAGACCCTAAACAAATTTACTTGAGACTTTAAAATTGTATGAGCCCCAGTCTCCAAAAATAATCAGCCCCAGACACCAAAAACAAATCCGCCCAAGGCCCAAAGATTATATTCATCCTGTGCCTCAAAAATAAATCTATCCCGGGCCCAAAAATAAATAGATCATGGGTCCCAAATAGTCTCGGTACGTCTATGTTCTAAAATTCAATATCTTCAAGGAAAAATGATAACATTTTAGTAACAGAAAAAGTGTCTAATGGATCAACTAAAAAATTAGTTGAAGGACTAGTGCGATAGTGTAAAGCCATTTTACCCGAAATCCCCAATCCCCTACAATTATACCTTAAGCTGAAATAATATAACATTGTGAGTCAGACTCACAGAAAAGAGGAATAATTTTGTCGTAATCTAATTCAAATAAAAATATAATTTAAACGACTATGGTATTATCAATTTTCTTTCCTAATTCTCTTATTCACTCTTAAATCATATTTTCACAATCAAAGTTTCTCATCTTATTTCTTAATTTTTAACATGTTATTATGATGCATATATCTTTATTAAACACGTTAAAAACTTCCTTAATCCTTTATCTATCTGATTTCCTCCAAACTCTTTTAGTCTAAATAGTTTTCAATTTATCATGATCAAACTAATTCACAATATGGCAGTTAAATCAGAATCAAATTCGTATATTATGTGAGAATTCAATTTCAACAAGATCTCATGATGCTTATGTCTTCAGAAAATATGTTAAAACCCTACCTCTCTTAATCCAAGTAAATGGTTAATTTTTCTCAACAAAACTAATTTACAACTCACTACCTAAATCATAATGAAATTCATAATTATTTGAAGTTTCTAACTGATCTTATATAAATAACAATTGAAAACACACTCATAAAAAGGTGAAATTATTTTATCATAGTTAAAGTCAAACAATAATATCTTTAAATAACAATATTTAATTGTTATTTTACTATTTCATATTTTATTTCCAGTTTATTAAGTTAATAAGAGCATACTTATTAGTCAATCAGAGTGAGAACAATCAGTCAAGCATTATAAATACTAAGTAATTTAAAAAGCAGATAAATAAAAATTATAAATCGTTTTAAATCTGATTAATAAAACAAAAAAAATAGATTTAATGAAAATTTAGAACGTTAAAATAGCAGTTAAGATAATTTCCTAAAACCAGCAGAATAAATTTAAAAAAAAGTAGAAAATAATAGTCCTGATTAGCTTGAATGTTTTTAATAATAGTTCAACTAATTGCATAGAGATAGCAGCACAAATCAAGAAAGGATAGGAATAGTAGTTCTACTGCCTGCCGTAAGAGACCAGCACCATCCAAACAACCATTTCCGAAGTCCACATATAGTTTGCAAATATTTTTAATAATAGTTCGACTAACTGCCTAAAGATAGCAGCACAAATCAAGAAATATAGGAAATAGTAGTTTTAATAACTACCGCTAGATGCCAGCACTATTTAAACAGCCATTTCCGAAGTACAGCAGGAAAATTTTATTTGATATTAGGATATTAGGAACTCACAGGAGCTCAACAAGTCCGTCTAACGTTACAATTGTGTTGGAACAAAACTAAAGTATGTTCCAACACAAGTCTTAACTATCTGAACCTATCAGTTGAGCTCCTATAAGTTCCTAATATCCTAATCTAAAATAAAAAATTTCCAGCTATACTTCAGGAATGGCTGTTTGGATGGTGCTGGTCTCTTGCGGCGGTTATTGAAATTACAATTTCTTACTTTTTCTCGATTGGTGCTGCTATCTTTAGTCAGTTGGGAAAACTATTATTAAAATTCGTTGGCAGAATAAATAAGTTATTTCAACTTATTTGTGTTATATTTTCACCGCATCCCCCAACCATCTCCTCCTCGTATCATTAAAAATATTTTCGGAGTATATTTGGACATAGGAAACCGCTGTTTGAATGGTGCTGGCCTTGAACTATTATTTATTGCATTTATTATAGAACTATTATTTATTGCATTTTTTGATTTATACTGCTGTTTTTATGCAATAAGTTGAACTATTATATTAACATTCTCAATTGAAAGATCAGTTAGAAACTGAAAACAATTAAGAATTTAATAAT
Organism: Halyomorpha halys; assembly: GCF_000696795.3. Lineage (NCBI taxonomy): Eukaryota > Metazoa > Arthropoda > Insecta > Hemiptera > Pentatomidae > Halyomorpha > Halyomorpha halys. The sequence continues at coordinate 145,006 of NW_027105936.1, forward strand.
GATTTAAGTAGTGAGTTGTAAATTAGTTTTGTTATCACAAATTAAGCATTTACATGTACAAGACAGGCTTTTAATGTATTTTATGAAAACACAAGTATCATAAGAACTTAAAATTAAAATTTCATATGATAGACCGATTTGGTCTGAATTAACTGCTATGCTGTGAATTAGTTTTTTTATGATAAATTGAAAACAATTTAGATTAAAAGAGTTTGGAGGAAATTAATTTTCTTCAGAAACTCAGGTACACCTCTATTTCCCAATTTTATGAAGAAGATTCCCAAAGATACTACTGAATTTATGGGGTTGGCTTCATTAGACTTTGTTTTAGCCACCTTCAGATTGTTTTAAAATAAAAACTTTCTCTAGAGGTAAAATCTAAGTAGCTGGTAATTCATTTTTATCAAAAGTTTGGGAATCGGTCACCTCTGCCACTTTTCCAGTACCTTTGGGCTATCGATCATAATAGGGGTGGGAAAAACTATATTTAAAAAAAAATTATAAATTTACAAGGATAGAATACACAAAATAAATTAAGTTAAAAAATAGATACAATAAATATAATATGATGAATTAAAGATAAAATAAAGTAATTAGAATGTACTTTATTATTAATGTTTCTATTATATAATTTACACACCTGTGTACCCCTATTTATTTTGTATACTGTATTTTCTTCATCATTTCATATTTTTTGCATCTATTTTTTAACTTCATTTCTTTTGTGTATTCTATCCTTGCAAATTTATAATTTTTTTTTAAATATAGTTTTTCGCACCCCTATTATGTATATTAACATTTAATGGTTGTCTATTTTTAATATTTTCTTTAGTTTTCTATACTGTTTATCTTAAAATTATTTTCAAACTTTACTGTCAATCCCCACTCCTCTCTTTACATCCTGTCAAACACTCATTGTCTCTGACTTCTAGTCTGTTTGGTACATTGATTTTATTCTTATCCTCCTTTTTTTCCCATCTGTTAGTTTGTATTTTAATTTATATTTCTTCTTTTTATCTATTATTAATTCTGTTTCCATTGATTGTCTAAAATGTTCATAATTCTTATTTGGTTTTTACGTTTCATTATACATCTTTTTCATTTTTCTCATTCATTTTTACATCACTTAAGTGTTTGTATCATTTTTTAGCCTTGTAACGTTGGCTCAATATAAATAGTTTAGTCCCTACTTGACGGCACCCGGACCGTCTTCTTTTTCTATTATTATACACAGTAAACCATCTATCTTCCAATAAAAATTAATTCTCTAAATTCACTAAGTTAGTGGTGAGCTTTAACAATCCTGTCCATATTCCTGAATCATCACTCTAAAATTTAATTTTAAGAAGATTTGTAAACCTGAAGTAGCCAATTTGAATCTTACCAGTTATAATAAATTGCCTGAGATTTAATTAACACACCTGGTATCTCTCAACCTGTCTGCGAGATCAAATATAAATTGACAGCAGAGTTCATAAGCCTCTTGAATCCAAGATTGAGATTTTTACAATGCAGCCTGATATTCAATAGGAGGAATATCAAAGGAACAGAGAATATTAGAATTTCATAATCTTCAACAAACATAAATTTATTATGTTGAACAAACAATTTATACAACAGAAAACAATATGTACATAATCATTACAAAAAAAGAAAAAAAAAAGATTTTAAGCAAGACAATTTATATTTAAAATAAATTGGAAACATTGCTGACAACATTTAACAAAACTAATAAAATTCACTAATAAATATACTCAGATAGTTAATGATAAAGATGATATCAATAATAATTTATCAAAAATCTTTCTAAATTGAATGGAAAACTATAACCATTTATATCATGAATAACAAGAATCCCAGGTACATAATAACTGTGATCTATCAATACAAACTTTGAAAACTACATTTATGATAAATTTATTAAAAAATAGTTTTCATTTAACTATGATATAACAGTTAATATTTCAGTTCTTCAAATACAAAGGGCTATGCCCAAAGCACATTTTATAAGAAATATAAAACTAGAAAGTTTATACAAGACTATTTTAATCATTATATGTATATAATCTGATACTTTAATAATCTATCTTAATAAAATAAATACGTATTTACAGCACTTTGGTCTGAATGCCTTTTCAATTAAGCATCAAGAGGTAAATCAAGCAACTTTTTTTTTTTTGATTTGACTAAAGTATAAAAATATCACAGAGCATACTCTATGACAGCAAAGCTTTTATTTTTCTCTTACAAAATAAAATCACACAAATATTGCAATAACAAAATAAAACCTTTTAACATAGGCTGAGATTGATTATATTCCACAATTCAACCATGGAACAGAAAAAAAAATACTAAAATAATGAGATCTCAACACTAAGTCCTACAATCTAAACAAAATTAAAATTCCCTCTGCTTAGATTTATAAATGGTTTGTACATAAGCAGAAAAACTCAACATGAATGTCTTGTCATATCCTTCCATGGAAATAGCTGAACATGATTATTAATTAAAGGCAGGTATTAATTAACCTCAGTAAGATAAAATATTAGAAAATACTTCAAATACAATGCCCGACATGGAATGGCAACATAGAACTTTGTACCACATGTCGATACTATTGCAAGTATGGAAAACATTTATCAGTGTTAACTCCAGTGATAAATCACAAAAATTAATATTTTTACATAAATACAAAATTATACAAATAAAAGAATAACAACTGATGTCTGAAAAAACATTATCTCATAAAATTTAAAACCACTTAGCATTCCCCATAAAAGAGCTAATTTAGTAACAAAATTATAAATTTTTAAAGCAATATCAATGTTGATTTTCATACCAGAGAACCTAAATCGAAATTCAACATTTATAGTAGCTTTGTGCTTTACAAAAATAAAATAATAATAAATTAATAATTATCTTGTTAAACCAGATAAAATAAATTAGATGTATATACTTATTTATACAATAGAATTCTTCAAATATGTTAAATATAATCACATTTACTTACTCCTAAAAATAAATCAAGTCATTGACCAAAAATTGACGGCAAATGTTTTCCAGTGATAATCCTTTATACAATATATTGATCATCATGAGAAAATTTTTGTTGGGAAACAATTTTATTTATAATTGCTTAGTTTATATTATTTTAAACAGGAAATTTCTGTACAAATAAATTAAACTCCTAAAAGTAGGAGAACTGAAGGGAAATTGTAAAACAGTCTACTACCTTTCAAAGCAAAAAATACATAAAATTGTTTTACACTAACTATAAAAGATAATAATGTTACATATTGTACTTATTGAAATTCAAGTTTTATTTAATAACTATATCAAACCTCCAGAAAAATATTACTATTTCAATTTATCCAACTACAGGTAAAAGTAATCAAACTTTCCATTTGAGAACTAACAGAATGATATGTACAAAGAAATATTATTTTACAAAAAAATGATTTTCAAAGAGATTTTTTCATATTATTTCTTCTGAATGCTGTTTCATAAGGCAACCTTTGGGTTAGAATAGCAGACATTATAAATTCTGCTCCATAAATACCAATATTTGCACGAATCACATCGCTAACTAAATGAAAATCATTAGATACAGTAATTATAATGTATGAATTAGAATCGAGTTCTTGAATTTGCTTTAGGGATTTTCGCTGTTTTTCAACAATCCCACCAGCACAAATAACCATCTCAGTCAAAGCTGATCGAGAAGGTATAACACCAGGAGTAATATAAAAAACTTTTCCAGCAAATAAACGAGACCTATCAGGATTAGACAAGATTTTCATTATATTACAATTATGTTTCTTTTCAAATTCTGGATCATCTATCATATATGGTTGTTCATCTAAAAATTGACTACTATTAAAACTATCATTTAACCAATTAATATTAACTATATATCTACACACTGACAAAGCACACATAAACTTCAACGTTCTTTGTAACTTATAAACAACTAAATGAGTCGCTTCCCTACAGTTTTTAGCTATGACTCCACCTAAATGCAATACTTTCTTTTCACCATCCGCTGGGGTAGTGGTAGGGCCAGAAAATAAAACTATTGCTTTCGGCATACCAATAAGAGGCAAGGTGCTTTCGATAGGAAACATATTTTCTTGCTCAATACCTCCCATATTTGTCGGGCTAGCAACACGAGGTCTTTTCCTTTTGGGCCCTACTATCCCACTTGCTTTTGCTCGGTCATAACACTCTTGAGTTACCTGAATAGGAACCTTCCAGGCTCCCATCAAATGAGGAACTAAAGTATAATCAATACGAAATGGGTTACCAATATTGAACTGCTGATATTTAGGATTTTCAGGATGCTGTAAACAGGAATAATGTCCAAATAAAACTTCATTAAGCCACTGGACATTAACCACAGACCTTCCCCATTCTCTAGCTTTTTTATATTTTTCACCTTCAGGCCTCCTGCAGACTAATATATTGTTGTGAGAAGTATAATAACTTGTCATTTTTGCACCAACAGCTTCTATCATTTTTTTCACTCTCGTTCTTTCTTCTCCTTCAAATCCAGAATGACTAATTATCAAATTCCTGCAAGGTTTTTCATCACTGAAAGGAGTAGGGAAGTGAAGAGCAAGCCATGGAGGTAAAACTTGCTGTTTTATCATAATATCACTCAACCATTCAGCAGTGACACATCTTTTACCATCTCTTATACCTTGTTGAACTAAAGGATGTTTCTGTGTCTGACAAAGTATATGGGTAACTCTTAATGAATAGGTCAATTCTGTTTCACCTCCATTCTCTAGTATAATTCGTCTCCACATTGTGACATCAAAGCCAGATCTATCATATTCCATGATTAAAAAAACACAACCAAGTAAGAACATATCTGGAGGCAGTTTAAGATTAGGACTGTGACCGTAAAACTGTGGCCTATGATGATGATTAGTAGGTGGTGTCCCTGAAGCACTTTTCTGTAAAACAGCTGCTACTCTTAGTGCGGTTTGGGCAAATGCTGCAGGTTTAGATATACCTGCAGAAGGCACTATTTCAGAAGAACGCAAACCAATGTTATTATTTACATTTCCTAATGTTGTTCTTTGAAATGGTAACTGAGCTACTTGCGGTGGTGGAGGAGGTGGCAAAGGTGCCTGGTGCTGAGCTGTCATCATTCTTAACTGCCCAGCTGCAGAACCATCAGTACTAGTTGAACCCGTCTGTAATCTAATACTAAGCATATTAGCTAAAGCTGTTTTAGTTTTGGCATTAACAACTAACCCTTGTTGTGTTTGTTGTTGACCATTTACTCCAAATAATTCATTAGAACCTGTATCCGGTGTTTCCTGATGTTGAGGAATAAGAACGCTTGGCTGAGGAGTAGGAGCAGGGGGAGGTGGAATCGTTGCTTGATTAGAATAAAGAGGCATTCTGGGTCCTGCGGCTGGGGGCTGATGTTGTTTTTGGAGTTGCAACTGCTGGATCCTCTGAATTTGTAATTGTTGCTGTCTCATGTTCAACAATTGTTGTTGTTGTTGTTGAGTTGGTGTTACAGGTTGTTGCGTAACTGTTTGAATATTATTTTCTTGCTGCCATTGTTGTTGTTGTGTTGGCTGAGATACAACATTTACAGGCAGCCTTTGGTGCTGAACTGTTTGCAAAGGTGGAGCTCTAATTATACCAGCAGTAGGTTGAGGCTGCTGCTGTACTAAAACTGGTCTACTATTTTGCTGAATGACAATTTGGTTATGCCTTTGTTGCTGTAACCATTGAATTTGATGCTGTGGATTTAAACCAGGTGGCATTTGTCCACGAATAACAGCAGCTTGGGGCTGAGGTTGGGCTCCTTGTGGCTGATTAGCTCGTACACCAAACTGAATTTGGTTTTGTTCTATCACGCCTCTGTTTTGTTGCTGTGCTTGCAATTGCCTTTGAAGAACAAGCTGCCGTTGTTTTTGGACACGCTGAAGAAAAATTGCTCTTTGCTGAGGATCCATCTGTTGCAACTGGGCATGCGTCTGTGCATCCATTTGAATAAACTGACGAGTGGCGCCTTGTGCTTGGGGTTGTTGCATCCATGTGATCTGCCTTGGCTGTGCTTGAGGATTTATAATTTGTTGCCTGTTTTGGGCATATTGCGGTTGTTGTTGCCATGTAAACTGAGCTTGAGGTTTATTTTCATATTGGGATTGCACTAAATGTGGAGGGGCTTCCCTAACAATAAATTGCTGCTGTTGCTGAACAGGTTTCTGCTGTTGGTGAACAATTTGTTGAGTTCGGTTGATAAGTTGCTGAGTCTGACTTGTAATAAATTGTTGACTTTCATGCTGGTTTTGAGGTGAAAGTAACATAGTTTGTTGTCCTAAAGCTTGTTGTTGCTGTTGCTGATGAGCTTGAAGCTGTTGATGAATCAACTGCTGTTGGGTTTGCTGTAGTGGTGTTTGTGTTCGCCACTGAGGAGTACCTTGAATTGGCTGCTGAAGCCTTTGTTGTTGTTGCTGCTGCTGCTGCTGAAGGATGATCTGTGTCTTTTGCTGAATTGTCGCATGCTGGATAACTGCAGGTGGTTTTAACTGTATCAAGTTTTGAGACATTGATTGAACTGATTGCTGCATTGCAGTTGGTGTTACAGGTAGCTTAATTTCTTCCTTAATTTCCATTCCACCACTCATTGTGGAAATTGTAAAATTCTGTGAAGTCGCAGGCATTGAAGTACTATTAGCTGTCGATTGCTGGTTCCAAGGCATTCTTTGTTTCAGTTGTTCTAACAATTCATTACTTAATTTAGGAGTTGATTGTTCCTCTTTTGGAACAGCTTCATCATCAGCAAATCCTGTAATATGAGCAGTTGAAAAACTACTAGATAGTTCTGAAACTTTTCGTTCAATCCGAGGTACAACTATCAGTCTAGGATGAAAAGTTGTTTCATCTACCTTAGTTTTTTGAATAATACAAGTAGTTACCCAATCAGGTGTCACAATGTGGATAGAACAGTTTTCTTGAGTCATTAAATGATTGTACTTGACACCTTCTGCTTTCCCAGCAATTAAATGAGTTGTTTTACTGTTGAGGTTTAAGGAAAAAGTGCCTCCATTAAATGTAATCATTGCCCATAACATGGAGCTATCTTCTTTAGAAACTTGGGAAATACAAACAGATACACCTGTAAACAACATATTCTCGGCAGCTATAAATGGTTTAATAGGAAGAAGCTTTCCACATTTTTTTGATAGTTGCACCCAATCAACAACTACAGCTGGGATTTCATACAAATCTTTGGCATCCGCAATATCAGTATCAAATGGATCATCACCAACGATGCAATGAGTTAAATGATCAGAAAAATAATTAGATCCCTCAGCCCCTCCTTCTTTCAAAATGTTAATGATTTCTTCAGAAACATTTCCTGTGATCTTATATTTAATGTTAGCAAAAATATTTGCACTACTGGAAGTGGTAGCTGTTTGATTAGTAGAGGAACTCTCTTCCGACATATTTTAACAATCTAAACACTACATTGATGTTAAATAATTAAGTTTTGCTATAATATATGAGATTTATGTAGTTGCGGTTCATAAAAAAAACACTTCAAACAAACTAAAGTAAAACTGTAACACTACCACCTCCTTAACTCAACCAAACCAGACTAACCTGCCTACCGACCTTTTGTAAACTCCCGCAAAAATATCGATAGTTATTTAAAGGTTGTTGAAAATTTGGAAAAGTGGTTTAATATAGCGACATAAGCAAAATAAATTCTATGGCATGATAAATATATATAGTAATAATTACTTTTAAATATAAAAAGCTGTTTTAAATGTTTAATTTGTTCAAGATATCAATTCAATTCTTTTACACTAACGCGATCTATCAGCACCATTTGAAATTTGATCTTCACAATTGATAATATATCTATGTAAACAAGTACTTATTTTCATGTTATGAACTTAAATTTTAAAATATTTTTTTATTATATATAGAAATGAATGAGTCAGTAACGTGTAATTTCTTTCTCCCGTTAATGTTTTTATATTCATAATTATTGAAGAACAACTTGCTGATTATATACTCATTTTACAATATGTTATTTCAAAATTAACTCCAATTGAGTTATAAAAATATCAGAGTTATAAACATTCCTATGTTATTACTACTTTTTTTATTTGTTTCTAATTACTTGATTATATAATATTATACACACATAAAGAAATGTGAGTGTATTTTACTTTAGGAGTATTATATCAAAATAATTGCCAAGGACTATATGAAAGTCATTTTCAAAAGATTATGAAAATTAGAGTTTCTGACAATCTAAATTTGAATTAATGTATTGGTCATAAATGATTATTTATCATATAAAAATAATTTTTAAATCCAATTAATCATAAAACAATATTTGTTTTTAAAAATGCATGTGGATGGGTTATTTTGGCCAGGAAAAAACAAAGAGGAACAGAAAAAAAAGTAAACTAAATAGGGTAAAATGTAAAAAATAAAGATTTTAACCAGTTTTTTAATAATTGTTCATTCTAGAACAAGTAAGGAAATCATGAAGTCTGTTGTAGAGCACAGCTCTAGAGGACAAAAAAAGTATGGTTATTTAAGGTTTAGACACTTAAGATACATGGTTATCAATTTCTTTTGTATTTAATAATCATATCTATAGTCACTGCTATCCTTTCCTTACTTATTTTCTTCAGATGGCTTAAGGTAAGAAACTTAATAAAAGCAATTTCCCTTCATGTAAAAGTAAAACAAATAATTAATAATTCCGCTGTCTATTGAATTTTTCACTTGTTTCTCATCGAATAGTTGTTTTTAAAAAAACTCTAAGATTTAACTTTTGAGGAAATTGATTTAAAAGAATTCAACTTTATATCAAAACTCATTTTATGTTACTATTCAATTAAACTGTATGTTGTTATGTATATGTCCATTCCTAATGAGCCATTCTTCTTTTACGTTAATATTTCATTAAATGATAGGATGTTTGAAAATATCTTTTTTATTTTTTTGTTAGTAAGATAGGTTATTATTGCATAGAGGTCAAAAAGAATATGGATATGTTAGCCCCTAAGCCTGAATATTTTAATCACGATTTAATAACATAGTTTGATTAATTAAACAGAAATGTTATCATATAAAACAAGGATGTTCTGAATCAAATGTCTATCACAATGGGTTTGACTTAATTGTTGATAACAATTTAACTACAAAATGTTAAATACTGCTCTTAAAATATTAATGTAAAGCAGAGGGAATATATATATTATGTTAGAAATTTATTTCATAAATGATGGAATGAATATAACAGGGGTTTTTATCTTCCTCTCTCACTAAACTTATAACTCTCTTCAGCATTTGTTTTGATCTATGGTAGATCCATTTACTTCATTATTGAAAAATGAATGAGTATGAAAGAGATGAAAATAAGAAGTTAGGACTTTTTTTTTTGTACGATCCAATAAGTATAAGCTTAATACATTAAGAGTATTACAATAATTAACATATTAAGAGGAGTGAATTAAATAGGCAAGTAAAATATAAAATTTCTTTAATATTAAGGTAAAAAACATAGGCTTTGTTTATGTACCACGATTAACAAACAAACATTTTATAAGATAATTATAAATAAATTTTGACTCATTACAAATAAGTTTAAAAAACATCATTCATTAATAAAACAAATGTATTTTCTAAATAAACTTTATATTATGAAATAATTTCTTTCATTATTTTAATGATCCATAGTGCGTTTACTACGTTTTTACAAAACTACCACACATACAATATACTACAAATAAAAACTAATAACAGTTTTTGTATAATACAGTTTGTACAGTTTTGTATAATACAGTTTTGTATAATAAGTTATATATAAAAATATACACATATATCTACAATTAATACGATCAATAACAATAAGTTAATTAGTAACATCTTTAAGAGTGTTTGTATGCAAAGCTGGATCTTCAAAAAGAAGGGGTCTTCTCTTGAATTCCTTCTCCTTTTCAGTCTTGATTATATATTAAGGAAACTATGTATATAGGGATTGATTTATTTGAATATTAAAGTAAAATATACCTAAACCAATTTAAAAATTTATAGATGTTAAATAATAAAAAAAAACATGTTTGGTCTCTAATGCGAACATAAAAATGTTTTAATTAATGGAATATAGTCCAGGTGCGGTCAAATTAAACTCAAATAGTAATATTTTGTACTATTTTTATTTGAGCCATGTTTCGCCCCATGTGCTGGGCTTCGTCAAGGCTAAAAAAGTAGTCTTCCAGCATGTCACAAAACACACGAGGCCCTCAAGATACAAACACGTAACAACAATCTCCGCCGCAGTGCTCGCCTTAAATCTTCCAACTTGAAATGTTTTACTTTTTATATATAAGAAGATGCCAAGGTTGTGGTAAAAAAGGAACAAATAGTTTCTAACTATTTAATGTCCGAATTTTCGCCCCACTTTGCAGGGCTGTTCAAAGCAATAGGTCAAACAGACATTGACAATAATCGATTGTCATTAAGTTTTACTTTTTGTTGTAACAGAAAAACTATTTCACTCAAATCAAATTTTAAGAGTAAAAGACTTTAAATTGAAATATGCTAGTGATTGTTTACTTTTGTTCATTTATAAATGAAAAACATAGTAAGAGGAAGCATTGCAACTGCGAACATTTTCAAAACAGAGTTTTCAACAGAAATATACATTTTCAGGTTCTCTCCCAATAACTAAGTTTCACACAAAAGTGTGTGTGAATGTGCACAACCTAACTTAAAAACAAAAAGCTGTATGAAACTGAGATTAGGTTCTTTAGGTACATATTTTTTCATTAAAATTGACTTGCAAGAAGTGTTACTTCAAAGTGCTAATTTCGCCCTTTTTTCTTTTTACCATTTTCTTGAAAATAGCTCAAACAATTTCAAGTCAATAAAACAATTAGCATATTATGTCAATGTAGAATTGAATGGTATTTAACATCAACAAGAACTAATTATCATAAAAATAATCTGGCAAGGCTCAAATGTCTAATTTTCAAAATAGCTTTTGTTACAGTTGTAATGTTACGATATTGAACACTGACGATATCTGTGTAGATAGATAGGGATGATGTGCAGTGGGGAACGGTGGAGGGGAGAGTGGAATGGGGATTGGGCAGTGTGTGGCAGAAGTACAGACAGAAGAGGTGGGTGTACTGCAGACTTTAACATTTTCGGTTCGTTCTGGATAGCGAGAGCTTGTCAAGTGTTGTCTTTATACTTCTTGGGAATGTGAGATGGTGGCCGAAAGGAGATAGCTCACAACCCTGTGTTCTGGCAGGAGTAGACACAAGGACTTTGTGGGGTTTGCCTCAGCCGCACTTTTGCATATGATTTAAGATAAAGGTATGTTTACCCTTGGGAAAGGGTCACCAATCCCATGTCCTGTCTACGAGTTACCTCCGATAGGAAGATGGGCTTCACAAACTCAAAGGAGTGTGGGGAGAATGATATGGAGTCCTCTGTTATGAGTGATTGGCCATTTCTGGTCATTCATACAATTACTGACCATACTCGATGTAGCTTAATTTCCTAATGGCTACCAGGGTAGGGCCAAAAAGGGCCAGGACCCCCAAGAGTAATAATATGGACATAATGCATTGTTAAAAAGCCAAAGATTATAGTAACATTTAAAGTCGTAAGAGGTAATAGAGAGTAATGAAAAATGCATAATAAACCGAATTTACAGATACTTGTTTTTATGGTTGTTATAACATCAGTTTTTACAATTTTTAATATAAATATAAAATAAAAAAAATTTAATTTTTAAAAAATCTTACTGTGGAAATAACTTTATTTTATGTACTCCTATTTCTTCTAAGAAACAGAATGTTAATGCATATCTCCTTAAACATATTAGTTGATTGTTAATGACCTTTCTTAAAATATATTTCCCTTTTTCTTCATCTGTTAATTATAAAATGTTTTCCTCATTTATATTTATTACTACTTTATTTAGTATATTTATTACCATCAACAATGATAGATTAATTATTTTAAATACAAAAAATTGAAGGTATTTAAGAGGACTGTTTATGAAAATTTGGCATTTAAGCCCTGTCAAACTATTAATAAGGTTAGGCCAAGCTTATATTAATCATTATTTAATAGTATAATGATAAACAAAGTTCAGTCAAAATTGTCAAAACCATTTTGGAGTAAATTGTAAATAAGTGATACCTACGATGTAAAGTGACACTATATAAAGTGATATCAAAGTTTTAATTTCTTTTATAATAATCTTTATAAAAGAAATTCCCAAAAATATTGACTCAAATTTAACATATTCTTATTAAATTATTAAGAATAAGTTTTTATTTTATAAAAACAATAATATTCTATTAAGCTGGTAATCACATTGTTTACTAAATCAATGCACTAATAGAGAAAAATCAATTCTCCCATTAGGCTAAAGAAGTAAAAACCTGAAAAGTTAAAACAAGGTTAACCAAAGATTATTAATAATTGATAAGAAAAAAGGATATCTGTGAAGAAGTTTGAAAAGGCCAGTTCCAATCTGCATCGGTATTCCCATTATAATAGATTCTGATACACCTGCATTAACAAAAAAACAATAATGAAGATTCTTTAATAAGAAACAAATATTAATCAAATAATGTAATTTATAATAACACCTCACCTGTTATAGCATCAGTTTGACCGTAATATGCAGCATCGAATAGGTGATCAGCAGTTTTTTCAAACTAAAAAAAAAAAAAGTCAATAATCAGGATAAAAATCATGAGGAGTAGAGCTACGTTCTGTTAATAAGGTAGTATTTTCCTCTTGTCTTTGTTTGGAAAACTGAAAAAGTAGTTTAATTTTTTTTCATTAATGTTTGAAAAACTGCGAACAAAATGGTGGAGATTGGGGGAGAGAAAAAAATTCAAGACCTACAAAAGGCACCTCTCTAACACAAAGTCAATTCACATACAAATTTTCAATCCTCTAACTAATTCAATTTTTAAAGTCTGTTGTGGTACATAAAACTATAAAAACAAAAAAAAAATAAATGTAAAGATTGAAATTTTGACTGAAATTCAACCCCATTTTCATGGTATTGTTCAGTCTACAAATTGCCCCTTTATAACAAATTTCAACTCTTTTAGTAAAAAATATAGTTATCAGGCATCCCCAAAACCAGGCCTACAAATCACCACACTATATCTATACACAGTGTAGCACTGTAGGTCCTATGGCTCGAACAGGATACCATGCTTTAATATTCTTATTTATATGATTTTCATGAAGGACTATATTATATCTAGATACAATATTATTCATATTGAAATATAAAAGAACTTTCTGTAGCAAAAGAATTTTAGAACCTTTACTCTCTTAGACTTCAGAAAAGTATAGAAGCAAATGTTAAATAGTTATATAATGAAAATAAAAATAACTGATAGTTTCAGAGTAAAGAAACAACTTCAGAAATTTTTAATACTTTAAATTTTGTTTATAATAGTATTTGGGTTTTTTTGGAATTAGACTGCATTATATCTCCTACTGAAGAGACTTTTGTAAAATTTATGGTGCCAAAAAAACTAAGTTGGAAGCAATATTAAACATACTTGAAATGTTTTACAATACTCTAAAGACAACAAAAAGTTCTTCAAAATGGCTGACCTCCAGACACGCTCTAAACCAACCAGCAGCATATTACAAATTATTCAGGTTGGGCATAAAAACATTAAGCCAGTTTTACAAGCAAAATAAAATATTTTAAAGCCTAAGGCAACGATCAATTTCATTTCACTTAAAATGAAAAAAAAAAAAAGAATAATTTAAAATAAATATGCTGACAGTTGTGGAACGATAAATAAAATCAATACACATCTGAAATCGTAATCTCAGACAAACCTTCTTCATGAGTTAACCAATTTAGCACAATAGAACATATTGAGTGAATAACCCTATTATAGCTCTAATTCTTACCGAAGCTAAATTAAGAACAGATTCCTTCATTTTTGCGAGACCCTGGCGAGTGATCCCTAGGACTTCTCCCCTGCAAGTCATAAGATCAGCGACCAACATTGGGTGCCTATGGTCTATAGACATGCCGTGGTTTTCCATAACAAGTTTTATTTCTGACATGATCGTAGACCTAAAACAGACAATAAAAGAATACACTTAATTTTGGTACCCAAAATTTTTATAGATTTTGTACCATTAATTTGTTTGTTTAAGAAGTTTCAAATTTAAAATAATTACTTCAAATCGTTTCTTATACTTCCACAACAAAAATACTTCTACGTTATCTATGATTTTGCTATGGTAAATGGACTATGAATTTTCAATACCTTGCTGCTTCAATCCCAAGAGTAGAGAAGACCTGGTATGTATTATTTGAGCTGCATTTTGTTCCCTTAATACCTCTAGTGGCCATAACATCCCTCAAATTATCTCCTAAAAACAAAAGTGTATATATATAGTATTGATGATATATAAGTATATATATAGTATTGATGATATATAAGTATATATATATATAGGGTGTTTTTTTAAGCCCGATAGAACTTGAAATTGTAAAAAATAACACAAAAAATTAAATTGTAATCAAAATTTTTTTTTTATTCGAAAGATCAATACGTGACATTAACATTTGAAAATGATTTCGGGCATATGGGCACCACGGCTGTTCTTGACGAAGCGCATTCT
>NW_027105936.1:160048-192140 GCF_000696795.3 Halyomorpha halys
ATTTGATTACAATTTAATTTTTTGTGTTATTTTTTACAATTTCAAGTTCTATCGGGCTTAAAAAAAGACCCTATAGTATTGATGATATATAAGTATATATATATATAGTATTGATGATATATAAGTATATATATAGTATTGATGATATATAAGTATATATATAGTATTGATGATATATAAGTATATATATAGTATTGAAAATCACAATTAAGAATTACAGAACATTATTCTCCAAGGAAAAGCACTTACCTTCGACAAGGAGTTTATACCTCTTCACTCCAGCATCATCTTCCTCATGTATTACCGCTCTGTTAACATTTGGTACTCCCTTAAAATAAATTTAGAAATAATTTTAATAAAATGGATTACTCATAACACAATTTATCTACTTTTAAAAGCTATAATTATTTAATTTAACTGATAAAATAATACTTTTTGTCGAATAATGTTTTCTTTAACTAATAATACACACTTTCGTTGAAATAAAAAGAGAGCAAATCAGTTATACTAATTCTTAACTAATTCAAAGACAGAGTGTCATATTCCACTCTGTCTTTGATTGCCGTCAAAACAGCCCTCACGAAGCCCTGCAACATGGGACAAAACGTTGGCTCAATAAAATAGTATAATTATTTACTATTTGAGTTTTTTTTTTACCGCACCCGGACCATATTCCATTCATTTAAAAATATTTCCAATCAACAAAGTTTATATTGCACCTTAATAAAAATTGTTGTTTACACATTTACCAACAAAAATTGAATATTTAAATATGTATAGATCATTTCACTAATTTATGACCACTTACTAATCTAAAATGTTTCTTGACATTGAGCCTAAATATCTTAGTAATTTTATGAGGAGATGATTGAGGATACGGTCAGTGTAGAACACAAATAAATAAGTTTTTATTTATTTGTGTTCTACACTGACCATACCCTCAATCATCTCCTCATATATATTATCCATGATCAACAATCTTCTCATTATTACGTATCTTAGTAATTGTTCAAATGCTAAAAGAACAAATAAATAAATAAATGGTATAAATTGATTCCTGAAAATAAATATAACAAAGTTTTTATTTAATCAAAATTAAATTACAGTGAAATTTAGTTACAAAATTATTATTTTTGAAACAAGACTGTTTAAAATATCTAATCATATAGATATGAAAATATTATATCAGGTATTAATACATTATAATAAAAAATATTACACTACAAGATAAAATACATATTAAAGAATATTTAATTACCTTGATTACGACATTGAGAAGATTTTCTTTTAGGTAGCGTAGAGCACCATCTAAGGTATCTTTTCCTGCTTGGGTATTCACGGTTAGAACAGACGACGTTTGGACAAGAACTTGTAGGTTTTTTATTTTTAATTTTGCAGTACAAATACTGTAAAAAAAAAATAAATAAATTTTATCAGATTTAATCAAAAACAATAGTCATCTTTAACAAGAAATTTAATCTTTATTGAAGGGTAGATAAAAAAGATAACAACAGCATAGGGATCTCAACTTAAACTTATAATTTATGTTGTGTAAGTCGAAACCAACGAAAACATAGTATACCCTAAATGCAACTGGAAGCTATATTCATACCAAAAAGGATAGTTTGTATAAAATTACATACCATTATGATAAATCAATGTTTTTTCAATAATATTGAGTATTATTTGATGAAAATTATAGGAGGTATTTTTAATAAAACAGAAATAAAAATCATTGTCAAAAATAATAACCTTACATGATAAAATAATTTGAACATTTATACTAGTATTTTAATAATATTTTTTATTCAAAGTTTCTTCTTTTAAATTTAAATACTATTTTTAAAAAAGAAATACATTTATAAAAGCATAATAAATAAATTTTTTACTTCATTAAAAAAATAATTGAGGAAACATGTACACTGAATATCGGTTATAACCATCTCCAACGGATCAGGTATATTTGGTCATAATAGACGATTGTCTTTATAATCAATCACTATACACATAATGTGAATGTGAAATAAGAATTTTTTAAAAATTAATTATTGCTACCAAACACTAATAAATTGCTTCATATGGATGATGATAGCTTCATCTGACAATTAGTCGTTATAATCGTTGTTGCAATGTATGTTAAAAAAAATAAATTGGTAAGACTGAAAATCACGGATTCAGAATTATTTGTTACAATAACAGATAAGTTTATTCTTATAAAGACATTATATTCTTAGTCGTTATAAGGGATATCCAATGAATAACAAGGACAAACTATATGTATGAATATATTATGACATTTTTAATTACTTAATTTGAATACCACCAGGTTGAGTTGTAAACAAGAATCTTCTCTGAACAGAAATAAATGAAAAACTCTTTATACAGTAACAAAATTTTCTTCCTTGTTAATTTCATTAATAAAATGCGACATAACAAGAATGAATTACCTGTATTTAATACTATCTGCATTTACTTCTAACTTTAAAAGGCGAATTCTTTCAATATCCAACTTAATAATCAGGAAACAGTCAGATGGAACGTAGACCTCTTCAATGTATTCAGTTACCTACAAATTATTAACATAAATTTTTTTTTAAAAAAAGGGGGCGAAAACGTTTTGAAAAAAAAAAAAGTTTTACCGCTTCCGGACCATCTTCCTTTTATATATTACACACAACCATTCAAAAATCTTTCAAAATTAATGTTTATTTGTTCCTTTTTTTTTGTTTCTTTTTTTAAAATTTAATTTGAAATAGATCTTCAAGTTCCAAAAGTTTAAAAACATTCAAAATATACTCTCAAAATTAGAATAATAAAACACCACACTGCTTATGAATAATAATAGAACATGCTATATATTATAAACAATACATTTACTCACTTATATACTGTTGTATATATATTAGTAAATAATTAAAACATAGTGAAGTGATCATTTTAACTTGATTTAATTTTATTTTAAATTCATATGAATCAGATGGAAAGAACATTCTATCATAATGATTCTAAATTGAGACCTCTCAGCAGCTAAAATGCTATTTATTCTTTCTTTAGGATAATGCTGATTCATGAACATACAACAGGCAGTATAAGAAAAAGTTGAAAAATTTATAAGATAAAAGTGGCACTTCTGGTCAATCTATTTTATCAAAAAAGTTGCTGGTAATTACCTACTTTAAATATCTGATTTCAGTTTTGTACAATGTTTTATTTTTGAGCTAGGTTGACCAAACATGCGCGCACACATTTATCTATATTTAAGGTGAATATTATAAACAATATAATATTGTATTCATACAACATACAAACAATGTGAGATGGGTAATTTTTCAAATTAACAAAATTAAAGTTGCTTCAGATAAAAATTTTTTACGAAATCCACATTTAAGCCCCAGAAAACTATTCCGATAAGGAAGAAATCTACTTGACATTGAAGAGCACCTAATTTTACATAGATACACCGTATTTAATCAATATGGTTAAAACTGTTTTCGAGAAAATAAAAAAAATTCAATTCTATAAAGTCGCACTTCCAGTCGATCGATTTTATTGATAAAGTTGCTGTTAGGTCCTTGGTATATACCCTCCCAAAATCTTTTTCATTTTTGAGCTAGGCCACACACAATAAAATAATTATTGATTCTTATAATTGATTCTAAATAAAATTTTCATTTAAGCTTCAATGTTCTCACTAATAACTTTGATATTAATTTCCTAATAAATTTAAATCATGAATAAGTTACAAATTAACTTTTTTTTTTACAAATGAAATGTTTTGAATACATTATAAGAATACTTACCTCACCTAGTGTCGTCTTTTCTATCCTACCTTTTACCTGTCTGGCAAATTCCGGATCGGTATCATTCTCTAAATATGCAGTAATTATAGGAGTACTAATTGATTTACTGGCATTAATGATTTCTTTAATTCTGAAAGAAACCAGAAAGATAGAATCATTGAATATAAAAAGACAATATTGCAAATAAACAGTAATCATTCAAGTTGATCAACAATAGTTGAACTTCAACATGTAAGGGTTTGGCAGACCTATTTACGGATTTCTTTGAAACATCCACATAATACTTAATCCTATATCCATTTATAACTAAAATACTGTATTCGGCCTGATCTTTCAAAAGTGGTACTGAACCCTTTTAGTTAGAAATGTTAACAAATAAATAAATACCTAGGAACTCCTTGAGTAATGTTCATCGAAGCGACTCCAGCGAAGTGGAAAGTTTTCAGAGTCATTTGAGTACCTGGCTCACCAATACTTTGAGCTGCTAAAGCTCCAACAGCAGTACCTGAAAGCAATGGACAAAAATACTCATAAACTCTCACTATCATAAAATCAACATAAAAAAAAAAAACTAACAATTAATTTTCATCCTATACCTGGTTCGATTTTTGCATTAAGATATTTTTCCCTGCAAGTTTGGAAAAAGTGTATCAGTTGTGACAAAGTGATCCTTTCCAGTTCAGTGATTAAAGGTGACTTCTTCTCCCACCCAGTTTGAATGTCTTTACATCTTTTTGCCTGATCTCTCACGAATGACCTACAACAAATAGATGATTTAATTGTTTATGAACATATTGCACTTCCAAGTTGACATGAAACAGTATTATAGAAACGAAGCTTGACCAATTAGTAATCAATAATTTTAACTTGATTTAAAACACATAAAAAATTTAAAAACAAACACCAATATTCATGGATTTAGAGTTTTTATTATCTTTTATTCTACATATTTTATTACTTTAATGACGGAGATAATAGGTTCACTAAAGATTGGTTTTGTTTCTTTTATTATTATTTCAATATTTTAATTTTAGTTATAATTTTGAAAATAGAAGTACATCATATTGTTATTGTATATACACACAATTTTATTTTTTAGCTGCTATTTGCTATTTTTTATTCCATGTTATAATTTAATGGTATTAATTTCTATTTTTTAGTGAAATGTATTGAAAATATAAATTTTGAACACCACTACCACCATATTGGTAATTTGAAGTAAATTATCGTCAGCTATACAAAATTTCCCACAACTTTATTTAACAATAAAAAAACTATTCTAGATTTAACAACTTAAGTTTGCATAGAACAGTTAACATATTATAGAAGAGCCCCAGAGAGACCTTTGGGTTAAGATTAATGATGCCATCAAGTATACCACAGAGCCTTTTAACTGCAATACTGGTTCATTTCATATCGTACAATCTTTCCTGAGGATTGATTTGATTGAGAACAATACTTCAAGTTAAAATATATGATTCATAATTTAAATACTAAATAATCTATTCAGCTATTTAGTAAATTTTACTGAACATTCTTTTGATACCTCAATTGTTCTTTGAATTCATGACAGCAGCAACTGAACTCTGACGAATCTAGTAAAACATCCGAACCTTCAATGATATCATCGTAACTTAATGGTTTTTCCTGCCTGAAAGGGTAATTAGCTCGTACACTGTCCCACACCCTCTTCAGCTCCACAGGGCAACCATTTCCTGGAAAAAAAATAGTTTCTAAATGAAGAAAAATAATGGTTTTACTGACCAAAGTAAATTCCAAGAGATTATCTTCAAGCTGCGGACTTTCAAAAAAAGGTTATGGAAAAAATTAGCATACTTGAAGAACTGTAGGAAAATTAATATAGAATATTTTGATTAATTTTTGGTATTACATAAATGTTTCTCCAAAAAAACTACTGTTCTCACAATACAGAAAATTAAATTTATAAAAATTTTCATCAGCAGTTACAGAGAACATTTTTTTTTTTTAGCTATCATTAATACCTTCCATATAAGTAGGGTCCAGACCATCACCACCATACACAAATTGGATAACATCTCCAGTTGAATTCCTAACAGTCATATCATAGTGGAGGCAGAGGTCTTCTAATGACTGAAAAAAAACAAAAAGAGATATATAAATAAAAATCTAGTTTCCAATTCTCCTATAACGTAGTTTTCATAGCTTTAAAATACATGTTAATTATGTAATATCTATACAAATTACTTTAACCAATCGCCTTTGCATGTATCCTGTTTCCGCAGTTTTAACAGCAGTATCTACAAGACCTTCTCTACCACCCATTGTGTGGAAGAAGAACTCAGTAGGTGTAAGGCCGGAAAAGAAACTATTTTCAACGAATCCTTTGGCAGCAGGAATTTTAGCTACAAGAAAAGAAATGGTCATACAGAAGAACAATGATAATATAGGATTTAATTTGAATTTATAATGAATTAAATTTAATAATCCATACAAGTTTATACAAATAAAAATCATAAATAATAACACAACAAGTAGATAATAAAATTAAATAAATCTTACAGTGACGTTCATAATGAGGAAGAGCCCTATCTTCAAAACCATTAGGGACACGTTTTCCACTTATGGCCTGTTGGCCTACGCAGGCAATCATCTGGGATATGTTAATAAATGAACCTGAAAGAAATAACAAAGAAAATATGTATATAAAAAGCCTGAAATTTTCATTAAAATATTGTTTTTTTTTTCCTATGCCACAGGAATTAGACTATTAAGCCATTTTCCCTCTCACAGCACAATATAAGTTTACTTTTGCCTTGAGTTGTTTTGCATCTTGTTGAATAATTTTTAGACTAAAACACTATAAAATATGATGTCAACCATTTGCATAGAGGGCATTTGGTAAATGAGTGAATCTGCAATGCCTATTCGATGAAGGTGTTTTTGGAGCAGATCATGTCCTGTTACTAGGTGGAAATAAGCCACTCCCACAGTTCTGCTAAGATTATCGAGAATTCATTTACCCTTATTTAGCAGGCTCTCCCACTTCTAACCCTCCATTTGAACTTAGTATCTGATGCGTGTCTTTTCCTTATAATAAGGATTTATAGTAGATGTTACTGCTTAGTAAGAAAGTGGACGTACAGGCTGGTTCTCCATACAACTGACGTTAGCTAACCTTTCAGCTTGTTCATAAATATAAAATATTGTGCGAAAAGATTGACATTAAAAGTAAATAAATTAGTTCCGTAATGAGTAGGAAAGATAGATAAGCCAGATAAACTTAGATACTCTTGGGAGTGGTCTGGAAGTTTACTAAAACTACATATTGCCAGGTACTCATTTTTTTATAGGGTTGAGTGAACACTGCAAAGGTCTGTTCTTGGTTTTCATACAGAATAAGTCTTTTCATTTTCTTTCAAAAGAAAATGTATTGTACCTATCTAACCAATTGATCTAAAGCATTACATTAACTAAATATGATTTAAGATTAAAAATGAATTTTAAGTATATACTCTTATCACATTTAATAGGTTATAATCAAATAAAAAAATATATTATTTTTTAAACAGCTAATTATGGTAGAAATAAGCATAGATTTATTTATACTAATTACTTTTTAAATGTTATTTAGCCTAATGCCAATTATAATTGTTTTTATAGTTAGGAATGTACAATTAATTAGTATGTTGATAATATTTTATTAAATAAGATTATAATCATTTACAACTTTATTTCTTTGAAACTATCTGTTTTACAATTGAATGTGCACATTTTGTTTTGGAAGATTGAACTTGAAAATAGGCAGTGTCTAACACATTATTCAGTTTGTTAAAATAAAGCAATAAAGTTTATAAGGGATAAGATTTCTTCCGAAGATATATTAGTTGATACATGAGAAGGTTGGGGATGTGGTCAGTAAAGAACACAAATAAGTAAAAACTTATTTGTTAGTGCCAAAAGTATTGACTCATTATTAATTGATACACTCTATTGACCTAAATTAAAGTAAAAGCTAATAATTGATTATAGAACAATAATTAAGTTTTTGGAGTGAGAGGGCATCTACCAAGCTAATATTTCGCAGAAATTGTGCATATTTTGAGCTTTAAGAATATTTCATTGTTAAAAATTTTTTTTTCAATGATGAGTTCAATAGAAAACCATATTGAAGAGTTTTGTCACATTATGACACAGACCACCACACCTGACCTATGAATTGTTTCCATGAATTCACCATCAACAATATATCAGGAACATTATTTAGATACATAAAAAATGCCCCACTACATACTGCTTATCTAAAGCTCCAAAAGTTAAACGAAACTTTTTATAATTTTACTACTGTGTGACTTTCATATGTTTGTACCATTAAAAGGCTTTGTAAGAGAAAAGTTTAAGCGATGGTGCGGGGGTTGAGTTTTAAGCATAACAAAAGAAACATTCCCTTTTGAACTTTCGGTTACCATTTTGGATTAATGATATATATAATGTGAATGAAATATATAATTTTTGTACCACAGAAGTGTAATTAATTTTTTCTTTTTGTTTCAAGATTTGTTTCACATTTTTACAGATGACATTAAAAAACATTTATAATTTGAAAACCACCAATTACCTTTAGATCCTGCGAGAGCCATGATAAGCGGACTGTTTTGGCTACCCAATTCATTCAGGCAGGCCTTTCCTGCCCTGTCTCGAATTACTGAAAGTTCTTTAAGAATTACAGCTTCAAGAGTTTCATCTGCAGAGCAACCGGGCTGGCATTGAAGTTTACCGTCAGCCTGCTTCTGAATAAACTCATTACATTTTGAATACCTGTAATAGTAATAAATATATTCAATCATACAATAAAACCAACAAAACTTAATGGGGTATTTATTATTTGGAATATTTATTATGCAAGTGGTATAACATTCAGTTTTCTATATTCAATAACCAGTGTTTCATTTGGCTAAAAAATATTAAAATTTTCTGGATAATCAGTGAAAGTGAATTTAAAAGGAGAAAAATATAGTTATTTTATAATATATTATATAATATGTATAAGCCCCAGCATCTTGGTGTGAACCACGGTTCAGCAAACTAGAGCTTATATGGTTCTTTGAGTATATTAGTATAGCTCATTGTTTTTTAAATATAATAAAACTTTTTATTTTGTAACTATAATATATACAATAAATACTGTATTGCTTTGGATGGCTCATTGATGATATCTGTGTTATATATGTCACATATTGGGATTTTGTTTCTTGAAAAACTTACTTTATCTGAAAGAAAACTAGTTCTGAAGGCTAATGATAGAGAAAGGAGATCTTTATTGCATTTTCAAGTTTATTACACAAATATTGGAACTGATAAAACAAAGTTTCTAAAGACTATTTTAAAAATGAATGAGTATTTTCTAAAGAAATTTCAAAATGTCCAGGAAGTGAAAGAAACTGGCATTCATTATATATTCTCTCAAAGGAATAGCAAGCAAATTAAAATTTGATCCGTATGGAGTAGAAATAGCAGCTTTTAAAATACAGCTTGACTTGACTAATAAGGTTTATGAAAATAAAAAAATTTTGTTTTGCTGCTACAATGGAAAATCTAAAGAGAAAACTTTAGCTGTCTTTCAAATAAAATGCTAATTGATATCAAAAATTTATTTAAGAAGGACAAAATTATCCTAAATACCTAGAAGAGATAGCTAAATTCTAACAATGAGTTGAGTAAGTTAATTTGTTAAATGAGAAATCAAATAACCAATGAAAACTTAACATAACCTTTCTAAGGAAATGCAAACAATTGTTTGGAACAACAATACATAATTATTTTCAATAATTAAAATGCAATTATTCATTACTTAAAAGCAGTCTTGGATGACTTTCAATACACACAAATCATTTGATGTTACATTCATTTTTTCTAAATATGATAATTAAAAAGTCTAACCCAGCATCCAATAATTCCTGTTTAAGCTGCAGAAGTCGAGGGCTTGGAGTAACATCTCCAATACCAATAGAAAAACCACGATTCATCATGTAGGCTGAAGTCATTCGACCTGTAAGATGCACAAAAATACTAAGATCACATTTATAACTAATGACTTCTGTTACAATTAATTTAGTTCTGATCAACAATGCAATAATTTAAAATAATAAAAATAGGCTTAATACGCACTTAATCTCCACATTGCAGTTGTAGCAGCTTCTTCACCCCAATCGCAGAGGAGCACATAAAATATATTTGCTTTACCTCCAGATCCAAGAGTAGATTTATCCATCATACCAGCTAGCAGCTGAGAATTGCGTATATTGATGACTACAAAATCATAAAAACACTTATTCATAATTTATAGCAGTCAAGTCTAAAATTGCATTTAAAAAAATAATTAAAACTTACAAGAATCATTATTGCACATTTCTTCACCACTAGTATAGGCCCTCCCTTTTGTTCTCAAATTGGCATTGATAGGGCACCATTTGTTCGGTTTAATAAGCAAGCTGAAGATTTGCTTTCCAGTCCACAACTTGGCAGGCTTAAATATAATTATGTTAGAGACATTTATTAGTATTCTAACAATATTTTTTTAATTACAAATATTCTAAAATACCTTCATAATAGCTGGTGGTGGTAAATTGATAGTCATATTAAGGTCTTCTCCACAAAGAAGAGTGGCTGCCAATTGACAAGCTTCGCTCTTGGTCAAGAAAACACTTCTCTGTGTTAGAAGGTAAGCACCAGTGATGAAGTCTTGGGTTGCAGCAATCAGCAGTTCTCCATTTCTAGGAGTTACTAAGTTTGCTTTGTTCTATGGAAGTACAGATGCAATAAATGAATGGGAATAATTTATTTATGTAAATATTTTACAGTTTATAAATAAAAAAAATAAAATAATCTTACACCCATCAAAATCAAAGCCTCAGCTCTAGCTTCTTCCGTCTGAGGAAGATGAAGATTCATTTCATCACCATCAAAATCAGCGTTGTATGGAGTACAGGCACATTCGTTAAATCTATTTAGAAAAATATATATATAAAAAAATTAGTGCAAAACAAAACAATAAAATATAAATAAGGAAGATAAATGAAACTTGGGACAGCTTTAATAGCTTCTGAAATAACCTTTTTTACAAGTTCAACATACAGCATTAATAGTAATGGTTTGAAGATACCTTGGTTATTTTGAAAATATTTTATCTTTAGGTTATAATTTTATTTTTAATAAATAATAAATGACCCAAGGTACAATTAATGTTATTGTACAATTAATATTATTGGGTCAATCTCTATTGTACCTTAGAAAATTATTTGTACCTTGAGGAATATTAATTTAAATAGAACTTATAATAATAATTGATTACCAAATAACACAAAATAAATGAAAAACTATGTTTAACGATAAGTCAGAATACATAATTTTTTTTTTTTTTAAAGTCTCATCCTATTAAACAGATATAAAAAATGTGAACATAATATCAATGTAACTTAATATTACCTGAATGTTCTATTCTCTAGTACTCGAACACGATGTGACATTATACTTAGTTTGTGTAAACTAGGCTGACGATTGAAGAGGACAATATCTCCATCCTTTAGATGCCTTTCTACAATATCACCTTCCTAAAATCATAAATAAAATACTCGAGGTATTAAAAGAATGTAAAATAAATAGTTCAATCAACGTACTGAATAAAAAAGTGAATTACTTGAGTTCCACAAACAACACTCTACTAGACTGAATGAATAATGAAATTTTATTAATAAGCAATTAAATGATGACTATTTACAGATGAAAATGAGATTTTTTAGAGCTTACCTTTAATTCTTGGGCTATTTTGGCTCGGTTTCCATACCTAAGGAACTTTTTAAATGATTGTCCTTTCTGTTGGACAAAGTTAGCCCCAGGATGGACATCAGGCCCATTACAAACTAATTGCCTCATGAGTTCTTTATTAGCAGGTTGAACTCTTTCAGGAAATGTCAAGATTTTAGCAACATGAATAGGTACACCAACCTAATAAATATATTTGTTAAAATTATCAATAGATATAATCAATTAAAAAATAAACAATAATAAAATACTAACTTACCTCTTCAATTCTAAGATTAGGATCAGGAGATATTACAGTTCGTGCCGAAAAATCAACCCGTTTTCCAGATAAATTGCCACGAAACCTACCGTGTTTACCTTTTAATCTTTGAACTAATCCTCTGCTCGTTTTTTTTGGCTATGGAAAAAAAAATAAAGAAATTGTAAATTTTTTTTACTAGTTTCAATGAGTAATACTAATTTCATTCATTTGAACACAGGACAGTAAGTTATAAGGAACTTATCCATAGATAAGAAAAATTATAATGAATATTAAATTCCTGAATAAAATATGTAAATTAATATAATTTAATTCAGTTACCTGCATGTTAATGGGTATTCCAGATGTCTCACTATTTATGTATAGGGCACAATGTAACTGTAAAAACTCCCAGTCCTCAGCCATCATCTGTGCCTTAGCTCCAGAATGTTTATGTTTCATGATAACATCGTTGATGAAAACGATTTCGGATAGTTTCATAGTAAGATCATCTTCATTCCTATTAGAAATTATAATTTTTATTTTTAAAAAAAGTGTTTTGAACATTGAAGAATTTTTCATTTTTTACTTTCATTTATAAGGGTAAGTATTAAAATCATGAAAAATTTAAAATCGCCGGCATATGTACATATATTTCCTTTGTATATATTGTAATTTGTTTGTTTTTATTTGTCTTAGGAGGTAGAAAAAAAAAATTAACTCTAAAGTACCTTTGACCTTTGATTTTGTTTATTTGAAAAAAATAAACAGTTCTCATTGTTAACAATAATCAAAAATAAATATAAACAAAACATTAAAAAATAATTATGAATAAATAAAGCAGAAAAAAGAAAAGTTGATAGATCTGATTTGAATGGCAAAAGCCAAAACCACAAGATCTTGTCCGATTGCATAATGACTTACTTATCTCTTGTTAAACTGTTGTATTCTTGGCAGGAACAAAATTTATATTCATTATTCCCACCCCGAGAAACCCTAAAATACAAATTTTAAAGAAACAGAAATATGAACATTTTTTCCTGTTCATAATTTTTGCCTTCCCTGGCCTTTAGATGTTTTGTTTTTCGAAAATCACAAAAATTGTGATAACTTCAACATGAGTCACCAATCTACACAAAACTTGGGGATGTATGTAGGGTGGTAAGTGAAAGTTATGTAATGCCCACACTGCACCAGATTTTTTTTAAACTTACGTTCCAGATTTCAGATCAGATATTACTGAGGGTCGAATTGATAATGGTGGTACCGGAATCCTTGTCAGTATCAGATCAGCAGGTCTTGAAAGATTATAATTCATAACAAGCAATGGGATATCTTGGGTTGGAATAGCTTCCAATAATTGCAAAACCTAGAATTATAAAATAATGACTTAGCTCCATAAAAATCAGCTTTTAAGAGGAGTGGATAAGAAATATGGCATGCTTGTTATAAATCACTTTTAAAATTTATATATTAACAGAAAATCTAACATCTTAGGTTAAAAAACAAATTACAATAAATCTAGAATTTAATCTTTAAATCAAACAAATTAATTCCAATACCTCTTGAGGATTTAGGATGTGCCCATTCACATTGACACCAGACAGGTCTTTGCCAAACTCAGTATTCTCACTCAATTCAGCTGTAAGCAATAATTAAAATATTATAAAAAAAATTATAAACATGTAATTTATTTAAGGTAAATGTAAATTTATAAAAATTTAAAGGCAAAATTATTTTAAAAAGTTCAGTTAATAAATATCAGTTAACATAATAGTGTATTAATTAAAATTGGTGAGATAATTTCACATCAAAAATTTAATAAATTATGAACATAAAACAAAAAAAATTAAAATGTAAAAAATACATACCCAATATGTTCTGCATAACTAGGTCTGGCTTTTTGCTATTATGTTTTTCATGTATGATTTTTAGAAGTCCACATTTTTTAACTGTACCATTTAAATCACCACAATGAGGGCAAAGACTAAACTTTTTGGCCCTGGTTTGTATCTGCTTTCTCAATGCTTTTCTCACTAGATATGACAGGTTTTTATTCCTCAACTTGTTATAATAAACTTGTCTTTCTTTTTCGGGAATTAAAACTCTGGCACATAGTGGATTCTAAAACACAGTAAAAATTAAAAGGGAATCATCAAAGAAAAGATTTTTTATCCATAGAAATTCATCTAATTCTGTTATACAAACCTTGCATATTGTTTGTAAAATGTTTATAACTGCCCTAAAATATCCTATATGAAAAACTGGAAGCTGTAGGTCTATATAGCCATAGTGTCCAATGCAATCATTTAATCCTTTACCACAAGTACCACAATTTGCATCTTTTTGATTTGTGCCCTAGGATAAAAAATATATTAAATCAATGAATTTAAAACAATTAGAGTAAATAAAAGTTGGTTTATTGACAATCATCTCACCATTTTTCTATCTAAAACGCCATAAGAAACTGGAGTTCTCTGAGAGTCCTGTGAATATAAGTTTTTAGCAACAACATGCAAATGAGCCTGCTGCTGCATTTGTTGTGGCCCGTCTAGCCCAAAACTAACATGGGATCTATAAAAGGAATAAAATAAAATAATTAAACAAAGAATTCTTTTAATAAGATATATTTTTTTTTTTAAGTTAAAAATCAATTTTAACAGTTCTTACATTTTACGGGCCATAGCCGTTTCACGGTACAATTCCTTGACCATTGTTATAAAATTTCACAAAATACCAGAAACAAACAACAGACTACCCACAATGTTTAACCTGCTATAAACTCATGCTCACAACAATAACCAAGATGAAGACTTCCAACTCATTTACAAAGAAGTTAGTATTCGGAATACCTAGAATTAAGGGCTTCAGAATTATAAACGTAAATGAAATCAAATATTCAATATTTGCTGATACCAAGAAAAACCTAGCGATAAAAAGTGTTTACTAATATTTAAAAACACGCTTTTAAAGAATTTATCCACCTAAGAGCTCTGTTAACAATTATTCCAAAATAACTGATGAAACAATAAAATTAATGATGGATCCTTTAGACCTACTAATTTAAAGCGCGATTTCCACGGTAATGGTGATAGTGACAGACATTGTGAAAGTGAAAACTGTCGCATACACCATGATTATGCAAACCGACTTTTGCTGTCGAACTATCTTTGTTTGATAGTTGATAGTCTACTATCAGACAAAGTCGTCTATCACGTGGAAATTCCGCTTAAATAAAAATGTCCATCTCTTCAAATACTGAATAATTTCTGTACCGCTGTTTCATATGCATTAAATTTGGACTGCTTGATTTATACAAATGATGGGTATATGACAAGTCTATATGATTAACTAAATCACCTCTGAAAATTCTGCAGAAATATCAAAGGATCTATCATTAAAAAACTGACTTGAAGGTCTTCAGTGAGGTTTCACGATATGTTTTAAACTATATGAAGAAAATAATTCTTTCCTGAATACTTCTGCGTAAACGATATTTTTAATACTTTCGCCTGCCGAGAAGCCTGTGTATAATCAATAAGTTTTGGCTCCGATTTAACATGTGGGGTATTTTTTATCAGAAGACCTCGACAATGTATGTTCATAGGTTAGGTAGCTGAAGATGAATTGACGGGATGAGTTGTACGGGTAATCGCCGTAAATCCTAGCAGAATGGAAAGTTCACTCGATAAAGTATGTGCTTACGGCCGTGAAGAAGATGGCACGTCCAACAGGTATTAGATGTAGGTACTTGCAGATTTTCACTCCGTAAGGTATTCGCTTAAGGTCATTGAGGAGTAGCCAGTCTTAAAGGTCCTGATGAAAGATTGGAGAGCACAGCAAGGAGGAATGATCCAGAGAAAGCAGAAGTGAAATCAAACTCCAATATACGTTTTAAAAAATAGGACAAGAATGTACTGATCCACTACATATATTATTACTCACTGCCTCCTCAGGAGGAGAAATCCCTGAGGGATACACGCACTTTGAATTATCACTTCTGTGCTTAGTCAACTCTCATGGCTATTAAACACGTAGAGTGATGCTCATTATAAAACGTTAGCTTTTGGTGGATCAGAAAATTCTATTCTAATCTTTATAAATTCAAATAATACATTTCAGAATAACTCATTTGACATGGTAATTTAATTCGTACAATTAAAGTATCTACAAGAATTAGAAATTTCAATATAGACGTGTGTCTGACGTTCATAGTTCGTGCTTTGGTCTTTAGGTTGCCTTCGGCGTATTGTGAGCTTCTTTGCTAGAAGACTCTTGCTAAGATTATTAGCTAAAGACAGTAAACAAAAAGGAAAAACTATTTTGGGTAAATCAGATCAATAAGAAGAGAGTACTACCACTTATGTGTTAAACATGAGTACACATGAATGAACTGCAGAGGTTTGAAAACCCAGAAACTTGTGCACTCTAATAAAAAGTTACCTTTAAGAAAGATGGATCCTTTGGTGTAGAAACTTCCATAGAGATCAGTTCTTGGTCCTGTTGTATGGAAGTTGGTCTTTGATGAGTTGCAGGAGTGGTTCTCTGCAATAGCCAATGTGGATGATTTGGCTGTAGTAATGTCCTCAAACAGCAGAGGATAAGCAAAACACAGTGCCAACCTGATAAGTGCATGGTGTAAAAGAAAGAAATTAAAGATGGCCTCTGCAAAAGCTCAGGCTATGCTACTAAAAAGTAAAAAGGGTAGAGCCAACCCTATAATTCTACTTATTGAAGATATGATAATAAGTCCAAGCGAGGTGATCACCTACCTAGATATAAAATTTGGTAAAGGGTCTAATGTGACTCCTCACTTGGAATACCAAGAAAATGTGGCGGCACTAGCCTAGAACGGCCTTAGTTGTGTGGGGACACATCAGCTACCAAGCAACAATGACCATTTAAAAGGGGGATGTTGTGAATATTCTGAGGTATGCATTCCCTGCCTGTAATTGGAACCTTATAAGCCTGCAGAAAAGAAGGTTGGCTAGGTTTCAGCGGAGGACTCTGCTGCGTTGTTAGAGCATACCGGAGAGTCTCGTTTGGCGGCACAGGTCTTAGCAGGAGGGGTTCTTTTTAACCATCTAGGACTTGTTAAATATAGGTACAAGCAAGAAGGTTCAGCAAGTTTGTCAGAAAAAAACTGGACTAGAATTGAGGAGGATCCTAGGAAATTGTAAAAACTATTGTCCAGGACATGTTAGAAGAGAGGAATCAGTGGTGGGAGATGACCCTGACTGGATCTATCTTGAGGAAGTACTTTCCCACCATCCAAACTCGGTTAAAAGCAAAGGGCCCTCCCTGACTACAGGATTTCCCAATTCTTGACAGGGCATGTTAGCTTTCGAGCTAAAATTCATTGCCAAATGGATATCGACCCTCTATGCCCTCATTGTGGTGTGCCATTAACTTCTGAGCACATAATTGTTGTTTGCACCACCTTTGAAGCACAAAGGACTAAACTGTTGAGGGAAACTGAGCTCTTTATTCCAATGCAGAATGATTTCTCTTAGCTGGTTACTGAACATAAGTGCCCCTATTACAAAAGTTTTGTGTATAAGTGGAAAAGTTCAGTGGGCCTTGCCCACTTAAAACTGGGGCAAAGGGGACTGGTTCCTGAAAGGCCAGGAGGCAGAGGGGTAGGAAGAGACCAAAAAAAAAAGGGGAAAAAACATTATTAAATTTGCAGCAATTGCTGATAAAACTGTAAATGTTACATGGATGTTTTGAGGAACAGTTCATCTTGAATTCTTCACGTATCTCCTTTCATTCTTAAGCTTTCTTTAAAAAATTTTTAGTGTTCGTGTATACTATCAAACAGATATACTGTATGTATTTACATTACTCTGTGTGATAAAGCATTTAAGTTGAGAGCCATTGTGCAATTAAATTCAATAACCTCGACAAAGCTATTGCCTATATTGACATATTTACTGCCTAAGCGTAGTCTAACTTCTTTCTTTTATAACTTGGCTAAATACCTTTTCCAAACACATTAATTTTATTTTGCATATAATCTGGTTTAAAAATCAATTTCTTTTATTGCATAAATAAATTGGCTATACTTCTATATACTTTCATTCTTAATTATTTGTATTTGGTTTGTGCTGATGAAGCCATCCAAAGTGACTCAAGTCAGTAAAAATTAAATAATAACTAGTTAACAGTTTTATTTCGTCTTGAAATAAATGTGATGAAGCCATCCAAAGTGACTCAAGTCAGTAAAAATTAAATAATAACTAGTTAACAGTTTTATTTCGTCTGATTTCATTGACAATTATCTCCTATACCAGACATAGAATTATTATTATTAATCAAGTTTCTGTATTATTTACGTAATAAAGTGACATTTCAACTACCTGCCTGTGTATGAATCAATATACTATGCTTAAGAAATGACAAAATTGTGAAATTAGGTTTGGTTCAGGCCTGAGTAGATTGTAAGAATCATTGTTTTCAAGAAAATAATACGGACTTATCACCTGATAACTTTACCACTAACCTGATGATGTAAAGAATATTTCTTTAATTATTTGTTAATAAGTGGAGTACCAGAGATGAACTTTCAAAGGATGTCATGGCCAAATATTATAACCAAACTTTAATTTAGGATTACTCGGCACTAGGAATGAGAACTTACTTGAGATTCCTCTGGCCCTCTTTAGTCTAACACTAATTCTGCAAAGTTGGACCATCAAAATTGTCTTGCATTTTTTACTTAATTTCTTTCCTATAACTAAACCTAATAAATACCATAAAATACAGGCATATAGATATTCTTACTTTATGATAATAAAAGTTTAACCAAGTCTAAGAAACAGTGTGTGCTGTTATAACTTACACAGAGAATTTGGATGATGTCAGAATCAACCACAATTAAAATGAAATAAACCAGAGATTAGGGATTTATGATGTTAATATAATATTTTTAATCATACCAACAAATAAAGGTGGAAAAAATATAGGCCCAACTCCTAAGTTTGAAATTCTCGCCCAGTCTGTCAACATGCTAACACCTAGAGCAAATTATTTAGGCAAAGTATTATTGAATGGCAAAGTAACACTAATTCATAAAAATAAAATAAAATATTTTCTTACTATTTCAATTATTACATAATTTTTTAATGCAAGTTAATTTTACAATGGAAAAAAAAATGAAAAAGAAAAGCAAAATAAAAATAATAAAAAATTTATCTTTTATCAAAAGATATAAATGAATCATGTTGAACAAGTTCTACAAATTAACTAACAAGGAGAAAATTTTTTTGCTAAACATTTAATATATTTACAAGGTTATAAATACATTGGCAGCAAAAATGTGCCAAAGAATTTTCATCTTGGCGAAACAGTCAGCACCAGATTCCAGTTGTGCTAAAACTTTTGTAAACAATACAACACTGTACACCATATTAAGATTATCTATAACCGCACTATGACAGCTTAACAAAGTTGTAGGAATTACATCCTCACATCAATTTCTGTCTTTTTCATGCTGTATCCTAATTTGATAAGCTTTAGAGACCAAATTCCACGTTTCCAGGTACCGGTCCATACACATGGCCACACATTTCTAAAATAAAAATAAAAAACTAAAAATTAATCAACCATTACAGAAACTAAGTTATATAAACTTAGTATAAATATAACTATTACTAACTTATTATATTAGATTACTAAGCAAAATTCTCATGATTTCATTTGTTGATAGGATATCTCAAATTTAATAGTGCTCAATTACATTAAATACAAGCTTAGTTTTACTCATGTGTAATAAATATCTTAAATTTGTTATAATAAAAATTGTCTACACAACGTTATACCTAAATAATGTACATTTTCATCATGCTATGGTACACCTCCACCCATCACAACAGCTAAAGACCTACATTGTGGGTCAAATTGTTGATAACCGATAAACAATTGAAAACTATTATGTTCTTCTAGACCACAGCCCAAGGCATCTCCTACTAAAAATATTAAGTGGATGAATTGTACAGATATTAATCTGTTTCTGTAATGAGAAAATTAGCATCATCTTGAATAATATGGTCTCATACTTTGTTTCAGGATTAAACTGGAATAATAGTAAAATTAGTCGAAATAATGCTTAAAATAGTTCCTATCGTTAGGAGATAGTCAAGAACAAAAATAGTTTTCATTTGTTTATAGATAAACAATTTTTCGACTCTTAATGTCAGTCTTCATCAGGGTTGTAGCATTGGGTGGAGGTGTACCATAGCATGATGAAAACCTACATTATATATTTGTTAAATTATATGTACATTATTATATTTAATTATAACAATATTTAGGTATAATGTGATGTAGATATATCTGTTATTATAATAAAAAATGTTGCACACTTCTTCCCACAATAGCTCTAATGAAGATCTACATTGTGGGTAAAATATTGGCAATCATAATAAACAGTTGAAAACTATTTTTGTTCTTTTTGCCCATCTTTTTCTAATTCACATATGATCAATCAACTATATATCATTTCATTTATTCTTTTTATATTGTAACTGATATAATTTTTAAATTTGAAGCTTTAATAGTAACCAATTTTTTTTTTAAATTGAAGGTTTTAGTATAACTGCCTTTTTAAAGGCTGATTTGATATATTAAGGCCACCAGTCTTAAAATATGGCAACTGAAATTTGTATTTGTAAATTTTAAAAGTTTTTGGACTCAACGGCTTTTTTAAAGTCGAACTTTGAAAATCGTCGAAGGAATCTTTTAAGAAATTTGTTTTTTTGGATAACAATGTTTATATTAAGTGACTCCTTGATGAAGGTATAATATAATTAAAAAATATTTCAACAATATAAAATTTTCATATTGCCAGATAACAGGTTTTATGAACTAATGCCTGGATTGTTGGAAGAATTTTAAAGAAATTTGTTTTCTTAAGAAAACAACATAGATAGTAAGCTATGGTAAGTGACTCTGTTTGAACACCAATAGTAATTGGCAAATAATGTAACATTGTAAAAGTCTTCATTTCGTCAATTACCATATTCTACAAAATCTCATTTAATAATTGAGTTGATTATTTGAAATAACAATGAACATATGATATTCAGATCACTTGAGTAGTTTTGGAAAAAATGTTATTCAATTATACAATTAAATGAACTATAAAAAATGTAAGCTAAAAAAAAATCGAATGCACAAGATTAAACTAATAATAATTGTGAAGAAAATATCTAAATATTATTAAATAGACTTAACTCTTTCACTGAAAATTAGACATCAAAGATACTGGATAATTTAAACAGTAAAATTGCAAGTCAAAAAAATCTTAAGTTGTACAAACAAAATCAGTCTCATATAAGTCTGCACAATCAGTCAAATAAATCTGATAAAGTGGATAATTTACCTGTTCCGAGTTATCTAAGGATGCACCTGGTTTGGAAATGCACTTTTTAAAACACTTTTCACTCATTTTCTAAAAATAAAACATATACAATAAGAAACATAAATTATTAATTAAGAAATTAAATACAAAGTGTAAGTCATCATTATATCTCAATTTAGGCTTTAACAAATATATGAGGGTGTAGTTTATTTAACAGTTTGTATTCCTCGTTTTAATCCTAATTATTAAAGATGAGAAAAATATAAAAATAATTAAATACTCTCTTCTTTTTAAAATCGCCGGGGGAAAGGTTATAAGTGAAATACCTACGGTGATCAATTCTTGAGCATTGGCGATGGCTATTTGTTGCTTGACATTTTCAATTAGCTCTTCTTTCTGAGAAGATGATAAACCTGAAGTTAAGGATTCCATTATTATTATATTTTACACTAAATCTGACAAATAACGTGTCCTATTTGGCATGAGCTTAAATTCGTCACTGCCAATCAAATACATCTTTAAAATTTTTAAATCAATTTATTGACAGTTATTTGAATTTTCACGAATAGATTTTTTAAATAAGAATTTTTATAATTTTTAAGTAAAGGATAAGTGAAATATAAATAATCTTACATTAATGCAATTCAAGCACAACTAGAGGCGCGAGATTTAAATATATTTTCTAAATTAAACTTACTTCTCGAATCTGAACTTGGTAATAATGCGTCGTCAAACATCTTTAATAATTCTTTATTACTTTTTATAAAGTAATATATATATTTTTTTATGATAACCTCTACACCAGTGTGGTCTATAAAACCAGGATTTGTATTTTTGTTTACTTTCAAAATAATTATCTTTTCACTATACAGTATAATTAATATTTATTTAATTTGGCATAGAAGTAAAAATATTAAATACCATTTTCATTAAAATTCGATGGTAATAAAGACTGATAATCATATATATGGAAGACACAGCTGCCACCTTATGGATTTTTCGATAATCATTGCTTATTAATATTTAGGTTTCATTTTTCTTAGGTGTTACATTTTACAATGAATTTTATTTAAGGCTACTATAACAAGGAGTTAAAAAAAATATTTCACCAAAATTTTAACAATATCGTGTTATTGTCTCTCATTAATTAATTTACAGCTGCAAATAACAAAAGAACGTTGGGAAATTTAATAATCATTCGATCAAAGCAGGGAAGGGGATAGAAATTTGATTGGGAGAAAGAGTAAAAATTAAATTTTCCAAGAATTAAGACCGGATTTTTCAACTTAGCGTTCCTTGGAATACTCGTTCACCCCTTTTCTAAAAGATTTTTTAAAACTAACCATTCAAATAGCGTTTATAAGCAAATCTGAGTATAATTACCACATATTCTCAATAATTTTCACTGTTTAAAGCAGGTTCTCAAATCCCAAATTTCCCAACTTTTAAGAATTTCAAATTATCGGAGTGGGATGGCACTTCCCCTTCTGCACCGACTTCTTTCAGTTAGAGGTGATCGTTGATCGGGTAATGCTGGAACCCGCTGGCAAAATTGATAACCCATAATTCCATTTTCGGAAAAGTATTACTTTCTCGTTGGGGTGCAATCGATCTAGATTGAGAGTAATAGTCAAGTATTTTCCCACCTCACTCCCTTCCATTTCTGACAGCGTCAGATTCATATTTTTTCTATGAAGCAAGCTACTCCTTTTTAAACAAACAATGCCTTAAGGCATTAAGAATTAGGTTTAATTTTATCCTAACTTGATTAAATCAGGTTAATGAGTCTTGTGAAGATGTTAATAAGTTTCTGAAGAAGATTGAGATTGTTTAATTTAATGGAAAGTAGACAGAGCTGTTCATACGATCACATAAACTGATTAAGGATTGTGGTGATCTGATATTGCCTCGTTTATTTGTTTTTTTCTAAGCCCCATGGGTGCGTCGGTTTGAGGACAAGATGAACAAAAAACGGGTTGAGGCGAAGCTCTTTTACTGTATTGGGAATGCAAGATGGGGCTGAGGAAATTAGATATTTTGGATAAGACTATTGGATATGTGTTGTGTGTTAGTCTGATGGTGTTGGGGCACACCAGGTTTGTTGTGTCAGTAATGGTTCAGTAACTTGTCCTTACTCTCTAGTCTGAGGCTGTTGATTTTCTTGGTGCAGTGGCGAGCTAACGTCAGATGTCTATCAAGGGTGACTCCTAGATAAACTATGCTCTCTGCTGGTCTATCCTCTTGTCCTGCTACCTTATAGTCTTCGGGTAGAGGGCGCTTATTTTTCTGAAAGGAGAAGATAATACAGTCAGTCTTCTTTGGATTAACTGTAATATTCAGTCTCTCCAGTTTCTCAGTTATATCGGTACAAGCCTCTTTCGCTGCCGTGTAGCTTTCTCTACATTTACTGAGCTACTTTAAACTGGTATGTCGTCGGCGTACGCCGCTATCGTAGCATAATTGTACTTCGCTCTAACAGTTACAACTGTATATATTGAGAACAGTACTGGGTATAGCACAGACTCTTGGGAAACTCTACAGGTGAGATGTCTTCGGATACCGCCTCGCCGACTCGTACCCATAATGAGTGATACTGTAAACGATCTTATAGTGTAGAGCTGCTCCGGAAATTCGTGGTCCTGTAATAAAATCCAAATTTATTTGCTAAATAAGCTTTGAACATGATACAGGAGGCGCTGGTGTGCTTAGTTCCTATTAGTTTTTACTGGAGCTCGCAACTGTATGCCGGTTCAAAAGAAAAGTTAATGTAGGAAATAGGGGAATAAGACAGAGATGAATAATTAAATGGCAAGAATTTTTTTCAGTAGACAAAACATTTTGTGAAATTGACTTTATTGTGTGACGGGCTCAAAAATGGATTTACAAACATCTTGTAAACGTATTTTTGAACCAGCCAACACTATTAAGTCAATTTTACAATTACTAAATTATATTTCTGGAAGTGAGGTATGACGTGTCGATCACGCGCAGGCCCCTCACCCCAATGTATTCTTACAGAATGCACCATTCAAACCACAACTAAGTATCTCAATGTAACACCTTAAAGTACCAACGGTAGAAAAAGGTCTGTATCCAATCCGATCTATGTAACACATGAGTAATGCAATTTATTAATTCATATTCTGTTTTTAGAGAGATCGGAAAAAAAATTACTTGTGTTTTAGAAGTTGTTAAATAAGAAATATTTAAAATTCAAACATAAACTTTTGTTATATTCGACTTAATTAGTATTTGCTTAAAGACACAACAAACAAATGTTTTGAAACAATTTCTGTTACTAAAACATAAGGATTCCATACAGAAATTTTCTTTGGGTAATTTTTTATATCCACCACCAATACATTGAAATAATGTAAAGTGTAGTACGGTCAAGAGTCCCAAGATTCCACAGATAAAAAATAGATGTATAGACAATTTATGACTAAATATCGCGGTATGCCTTATGGTCATTTCTATGTAATATATACGCGCTACGTGGCATTTAAATCTATGTATAGAACACCTATGATTGTATAGTACCTATCCCTACACCATTTCTGAGACATATCAATACCAAATTTATTATTAAACTTTATTAATTTGAACAATAACTAAAAAAAAAAATTGAGTCGTAATAGAATGATAATTTAAAGGTTAAATAAATAAATATTATGTTATGATTGAGGGAGGAGAGAAAGAGGGAGAGCGTTATAATTCATATTTCTTTGCAGCCTTGATCAAGACATCTAAAGAGACTAAAAAGTCGCTAATAATAAATAGTTACTTGTTTTATTTGTCTGATTCCACCGACTATTGTCTCTTATATTAGATATAGAAGTATTGATATTGATTTATTATTATATCAATTATATTATTACTATAATAGAATCATATAGATTTTAAAATCAGAATAAAGGTAAAAGTAACCAAGATTATTATTATTAATAATGATAGATGTATTATTTATGTAAAAATGACTTTTACTACTATCTACTAATCTACTCAAATCCGCTACGCTTCAGAATAGACTTATAGTACAAGAGCCGGGAAGAAAAAAAGGCAGTTATCTCACCTCAATTTTTGGTTACTCTAATGAAAACTATGTATAATTACTAGTCAAAATTAATGAGTCTGCCAAGTATAGGTAGGGGGAATAAAAAATGGCGGCTGTTTTAAAACCTTAAAAAAAAATTAATTTTTCATTCGGAGCTCTATATCTTAAAAACTACCAACAACACTATAAAATCTAAGAGAACATTATTTAAAGAAGAGTAAATTTACTGAAATATTAGCCCTGAAAGAGCTATTTACGTCCAATAGTTCTCGAGATATAGCTTTTTAAAAAGCAAAATTTCTTAAAAATCTACTGAATGATTAGTAGTTAGTTAATTTATTTTGAGAAATCTATATGTCTGGACCTATATGACGTACAGATGTCTATTAGAACTCCAATTAAAGCTAGTTTAATGGACTATAAAGAAGTTTATGACCTTTACCTTCGTAGGAATAGTATTTTTAATGATATTTGCTAAAATAAATTGTTTTATAGTTGTGCGGACAATAAATTTGATTTATGAAAAACTTAATGTCAGAAACCATTTGACATTCAGATTTCAGCCAGCGCTCAAATTAAAGCTAGTAAAATTTATTATACAATAGTTAATTATGTTTATCTTTGTAGGAGTAGTAGTTTTTATGATATTTGATAAAATGAACTCACAAAATGTTAATTTCTAGTTATTCGTATAAAATGTTAGATTTTTGAAAAAATATATCTCTAGATTTATAAGACGCACATATGTCTGCCAACACTCAAAATAAAGTAAATTTAACTTACTCCAAAGTAGTTTATGACACTTATCTTCGTAGGGGTAGTAGTTTTTATGATATTCACCTATGAATATAAATTTGACAAATGAAAATTCGTCCGAACAACTATAAATCAATTTATTTTGGCAAATTTCATGTAAACTATTACTCCTATGAAGATAAACATCATAAACTACTTCATAGCGCATTAAACAAGCTTTAATTTGAGTGCTAATAGACATCTGTACGTCAAATGGTTTTTGAGATATAAAGTTTTCAAAATAAATTCACTAACTACTAATCTTTCAGTACGTCCTATACAACATTTTTATGTGATGTCGCTTTTTAAAAAGCTACATCTCGAAAACTATTTAACGTAAATAACTCTATTAGGTCTCATATTTTAGCAAATTTACTCTTTTTTAAATAATGTTCTGTTAGGTTTTCTTGTGTTGTTCCTACTTTTTAAGATATAGAGCTCCGAATGAAAAATTAGTTTTTTTATCGCTTTGAAACAGCCGCCATTTTGTATTCCCCTACCTATACTGGGCAAACTCATCAATTTTGACTAGTAATTATACATAGTTTTCATTAAAGTTATCAAAAATTGGGGTGAGATAACTGCCTTTTTTCTCCTTTTGGACTCTTGTACTATTAGGTTTGCTTCAGGCATGACTATATAAACAATTCATTGTTAATAATGTTGATTGTGAGAGAGGGGATAAGGAGAGTTAGAGGGTGAGGGCAATGAAACCTGTATTTAGGGCGGGATTCCCTACTAGTATTATGAATAAATAAAGATGTGCTATAAACTATAATTTATTCATTTTCGTATAGAAGCATAGTAGCCCCTTTGGTAGTTTGGATCATAATAATAGGGCCTTATGTAACTGTAGGGTCTGTATTGAGATCTGTAAGGCTGCCTCGTTCTATGAGCCACAGTGTAATACGGAGTACCGCTCTTCGGGTACTGCGGTGGAGCGTAGCTCTGTGGCATGTAGTACGGG
This sequence comes from Halyomorpha halys, assembly GCF_000696795.3. Classification (NCBI taxonomy): domain Eukaryota; kingdom Metazoa; phylum Arthropoda; class Insecta; order Hemiptera; family Pentatomidae; genus Halyomorpha; species Halyomorpha halys. Next base: position 187,064 of record NW_027105936.1, read on the forward strand.
TAGGAGGAGTAGGAACTCATGTATCCTTGGGTACAGGGGCACTGGCACATCTGCGTACCTTGTATGGCACCCTGGGCCGAGCTTTGCTGCATCATCTGTTGGCTGCTCTGTGAAACGGTCTGCTGGTTTAGTTGTGCCTGTTTGGATTCAGGAACGGCGTTTTTGCCAGTGCTGCAACCAGTCGTACAGTTTGACCTGGACAAATTAGAAGTGTTTAAATCAAGTCAGAATGGATTTTTTAAATATACCATTACCAATTGGAATAATTATAATTATATTATGAATTTTTAGTCGTGGATCAATCATAGTTTCTAAGTATTTATTTTATTACCAGTTTGTTTTATATTAGTGTACACCTTCACCATTCACAAAATTCCTGATGAAGACCTGCAGTGTGAGTTGAAACATTGGCCATTAATAAAAAGTTGTAACTATTTTTGTTTTTCTCCACCGCTACACGGTGTATCTCCTTCCAATTCACGGTTAAATGGTTATCGACTACTTTTGTCTACGAAAGTATACTTTTCGTATACGGAAAACTATTTTTCTCAACAGATCTGTATTTAGGAAAAGTCCCCTCCGAATAGCCCAAATTTAGAGGAAAGTTAGGGATTAATGTTGTCATGTTCCGTATAAATTTCAGGCTTTACTTATGTTTCACCATGTGCGAATGCATTGTTCTTAATTCGTATGTATGAAAAAAAACTCCTCCCTTAGAATTTTTTTATTATCAAACACCAGAAAAATCAGTTTGAAAAATAATAAAATTTATTCTTAAATCTTGAAATATACGCAATTATGTTCCTATCTACTTATTAGGAATGGTGGGGAAGCGATACTGACGTATTTATTTAGCATACTTTTTTAATCTAATTTTTCTTTTTATTTTAAAGATATTTTTAAATTGTCCTTGTGTTCAACACTAAAAATTTCTTATTATCTCACAGTAGTAGGCAAAAGGTACTTGCACGGAGCAGTATTATAGCCTTGTAACTATCTGTAAATATTTATTAATAAAAAAGTTATGTTTCATTTTATTACTAATTCTACTTATGATATAATGGATCTATGTAATAGAAAATTAATTCATAGTTGAGGTTGCTTACTTTTTTTGTTGCTCGTTTCCAGCTCCCTCTGCAGAGCGCAGTTGAGGCTCGAGGAGGGCTTCAATGGGAGAGGCGGGTAGTGGTAGGCTGGCTCCCGAACTGACGATGTTGTTGAGAGGAGCCATGGCGTTCTTGAAGGTTGCATCAGTGGCCAGGTCGTCAACGGATCTTGTCTGTGCTGGGTAGGAATAGCCAGGGCCCCCAAAGTAGCCGGTCCCGTAGGCGTAGCCGTAACCCATGGCATTGGAGTATGGATCGTAGTTCTGGGAGCCGTAGATCTGCGGGTCCGCTCCGTAGCCGCTCAGGTAATACTGGCTCCAAGAACTGGCCACGCAGCAGAGGAGTAGTGACAGTGTCTGCAAGGGGATATCGAGCAATAAATAATCAACCATACTTTACCTGAGTTACGGGTTTAAATCCAACATGAAACTTAAAATGGTTTTCTATGATTAAGTCGGCAAATAATTTCCATTATCAAAAACAAACACTTCTATGCATCCTGAACTACGTGTTAAATCCAGTGGTAATAGGTTTTATTTTAATCTATTAGATGGAGAATCCCTCCCAAAGAGGATGGCGATGGGTAAATTGTCGTAATTTTAAAACGGACTCAAATCATACGACACGTTTATCCAGAGAATCGATTCTTAAACGCCTGTTCGAGGACTGACTTTATGGAAGACGTTGTAGATTAAGATAACTCTAGAGGTAGCTGGACGAGGTTGAGAACATCTGTGAAGAGAATGGGAATCAGAACATTGTGGATGCGTAGAGAGAGTAGAGAAATGTAAGATTGTCCCAGGTTCTTGGTGGACTGTAGCACTAAAAATAAATGTTCCAACAAATCTTATAGATACTCTAATACGAAAAATATCTGTCTCTAAATTGAATGTCATAATGTTACAAAAGAATTTTACTGTATGAAAAGGTATCTTTTCTCAGATACCAAAAATACATACTTACGTATTTCATATAGGATTAAAGTGTTTTTATTTTTATATGACTCGGATAAATTAATTGAGTATAGTTTGAATAAAGTTGCTTCAACACGAATCATCCAAAGTAATAAATGAAAGTGTAAAACTGAATAAATAAACCGCCATTTTAAATGTTCAATGGAAGTCACAACCAAAAAATAATATAGTTCGTTTGAACACCGAATGAAATGCAAAAGTTTCTCACTTTCTGTTTTATTAACTTTTAAGTGGTCGTAACTCCTTGAAATATTTGTTCTAAAAATTAAACTCCACATCCCTCTTAAATTTCACCAAAAATGATTCAGTAATATATATTAGAAGTAGGGCTGCGATAATGGCCTTAAAAAAAAAATCTGTTCTACAAATAACTTATACCACGTAAAATGGTTGTGGAGAGTATAATAAGGAAAAGAAGAATACTGAGCCAAAATTATTGAATAAGCGCCTTTGTAGAAAAAAAAAACCAACAACAAAAAATCGATATTTTGTTGTAATGAAAAACTATTTAAAAATTGTAATTTTATAAAACATATAATCAATATGTGTTGAACGATATCAAGTAATACCGCCTTGAAAAAAAAAAAAACCTTACAACCGAAATATGTTTTATCTGTGTTGTACGTTGTCGGAGCTATAAGTCTGAAAGTAACAATAAAACGATAAAAATGAGGTAACAGCGACGATTTCAATAGACTGCCCGGAAGCATTTGATTCAGTGACCCATAGTTTGCTATGTAAGATACTGTAGGACAATAAATTTCAAGAACAGCTCTACACTCTATTGAGCACCAGATACCAGCAGCACCGCTCACTAATGTTTCGATTCGACGAAGTGGTATCCGGAGAAGATCCACTCATTGTGGAGTACTTCAGGGGTTTGTGATATCTCCAGTACTTTTCTCGGTATATGCAACTAAAACTGTTGGAGCCAAGTATGACTGTAGCGGCTTATGCCGACGATATAGCTATCTACAGTAGTTCAATGCCAGAGACAGCTCTATGGTAAGCGGAAAAGGCTTGTACGGAAAGGGCTGAAACTGGAAAGGCTGAATATTACAGTTAATCTCAAGAAGACCGACTTTATTATTTTCTCCTTCCAAAAGAGCGCCATCTCCCTAAAGCCTGTAGGGTTGTAGGGCGCGAGAACAGGCTAGCTGGTAGTGTAGTGTACTCTGGTATTAGCCTTGACAGACACTCGACACTAGCTCGCCACTGCCATAAGAAAATAAAGTTGGTTAGGACCAAAGCTCACAGACCTAATCACCTGCTAACATCTCCTAACCTTTCTCTTCGCCTCAAATTATTGAGAGATATATATAAACTTGGATCGGCCCTCCTCTAAGGATCAACTATGCTGGCTAACACAGCACCCACAACAGCGAAGAAACTCCAGCAGTTCAAGAATAGTATCCTGAGACGTACTGTGAAGCATTCTTCTTTACAATAAGCTAACTGACTACATTAATACGACACTTGGACTGCTGACAGTGACATAATTCATCTCACAGAGGCATATCAAATTCTAGTATAGCCTTCAACACTGCACTATCCTACTATTCCAGGGAATATTACTGGCAGGAGGCCCGTAAAGGTGGCAAACACACATAAACTGTGCCAGACTCGACTGAGAACTACTAACTTACTGCTGATAACAAGACAGTAGATGTAAGACCGTTTCTCATCTATATCCGTCATATTTCATTTCCTCAGCCTTATTAAAATGCATTAAATATAGCAAAAGAGTTTGAATTCATCAGTTATCTCTGCCCTACCCTCTCCTAGTATCAAACCCTAACATCCATGAGGCTTAGAAATTAAAAAATCTATTTTATTCTTTAATTGAATTGATTTCTGTTTAATTCGTTATGTTTTTTATTTCATTTATTTATGAATCCTATATTATTGGTATAATTTAACAAATAAATAAATAACATATTTTAGAAAATATATATTTTAAATTTTAAGAAATGTTTTAATTGTACTCGATTATAAAGGATTATACATAATAATATTTTCCATTTTCTTTGCTCTAAAAATCAAATAACTTTTCTTTCGTTCCATTAGGATTATAAAAACGTTTTGGTGAAGTTTTATCGTTTATATTTAAATAATTGACAATAAGATGACGTAATTAAAAAATAATGGACCGATTTGAACTTATGTCACAAGTGTTAGTTTCTTTCCCCGAAGCCGTGATACTAAAGTTTCGAAACTCAACTTTTCAAGGAAAACAAAAAAAAATGTTTTTAATTAAATTTTCTTCATATTGATTTTTTTTGTAATAGTATATGCTAGCAAGTGATATATTATTGAGTGAAGAAATTAATAATTTATCCTTGTATATAAAATTTACGCGGCAATAAAACAACCATAAATCAAAATGCTATCGGCTTACGGGAGTACACATTTTTAATGATAATATAAATTGATTGTAGAAAAATTGTAAAATAATGTGTTCGTGATGAATAGATATGAATTATCGAATACATCTTTAAGAAATTGAAGCAGAGGTTTAAAAAATATCGATATTAGGAAATGAAAAGTTCGTACCTCCGTCGAGAGAGACTTGATATTATAGATGTATCTAATTTGTTTATTAATAACAAGAATTTTACTATAATTAAAAGCTATTAGAACTAAATTTATATCACTTTATACATTTTCATTTTTTTTTGTTTAAAAAAAAAACACCTATTTGTTCCTCCAGTAAACTAGGAGGTTTTCAATGGCTGACATCAATATAAAACTTAATATTTACACTTACCCAGTTCATATTTCTGTAATAATTCAAAATCGCTGTTGTAATTAATTTTATTTAATAATTTTTATATAAATTACAGTAATTATTTATTTTTATTTAAATTATAATATTTAACTATCTAAGTATTAAAATATAATTTTAAAAAAAAATTATGATACCTGTATCAAATGATGCATGCCTACGTTATATCTTCAAAGACTGTTGCGAGTACACAGCTACTGAGCGTTCTCTTT
>NW_027105936.1:196835-227863 GCF_000696795.3 Halyomorpha halys
TTTGATTATATATTTTTTTACTTAAATATCTTTACAATTGAAAATTATCTAATAATTATAAAATTGCAAATCATTATTAGGAGTGTCTTTTGCACAGGACTAATTCCCCACGCTATCAATAGTTAAAATCAAATTATTAATTGATAGATGCTAATATATTTAATACATTCTCTTTTTAATTATTGAAGATTAGATTTCAGCATGGGCTGCACCATTTTTGATCTAGTGTGGGCCAAATTGCTGAGGGAAACCCTCATTGAGCTTCATCACCTACTGACTGAGGAAAACTACACTTATTACAAGGAATTTTTATTTGGGTGGAAAACTATTGTAGGGCCAGCCCTCTTTAATCTTAGTCGAAGAAAATCAGCTTCTGAAAGACCACCAGACTGAAGAGACACAGAAGACTCAATCTCATAGCTCAAAATAGAACATCGTAAATTGTTTTATTAGCAGTAGTTGGATGCTACGCATACATATGTAACATCGAACTGCTGCTGCACACCTGTATTGCTGTAAAGGCAGGGTGAGGAGAAAATAAATAAAATTGCAAATTGATACAATAAAAAAAAAATAAGTCATCAAAATATTAATTATTAAGCCTAATAAATATCTCAAAATATCAAATTTTGGAAGAAAACTTCAGTTATGACCAAAACCGAGCTCATTTTTGGATCCCATCTCCCAATAATCAGTTCATTTCTAATTTTTATGAAAATTGAAAAAAAGTATAATACATTTTTACAATATAAAAAAGCTTATAATAGAGCTATGTCTTCATGTCTACGTCAGCCAAAACTGAGCTTAGATTTAGGTTCTGCATCCAAACAGTCAATTCCTAATTAATAAATACACTTTGGGGGGTTAAATAAATCAATTATTAATTTTAATATATATATTAAAATAGCAAATTTTGGAGGAAAACGTCAGTTTTGGCCAAAACCAAACTCATTTTTGGATTCCAGATTCCAATAAACAGTTCCTTCCTAAATTTTATACCAATAAAAAAAAAAAAGTATTATACTTTTTTACAATATCAAAAAGCATTTAATTTAGCTATTTCTCTGGAAAACGTTAGTTCAAGCCTTAACTGAGCTTAGGTTTAGATTCTGTATCTGAAACAGTTAATTGTTAATTAAGATAAATTTTTAGGGTGTTAAGTAAATTAAAACATATAATGAACAATAAAAACAATAAGAATGTAAATGTTTTAAAAATTTTGTATGTCAATAAAAATATAATGTGAGACACTTATCAAAATCTAAAATATGAAAGTGATAGAAAATTAAATACCAATCGTTACTAATTTTACTTCTAAATAAAAAAATATAATATTTGTATAATAATTTTTGTAATACTAAGCAACAGCATGGACAAAATGGATAGCATATTAATGAATTAGTCAGTGACATGCTCTGCCTTAAAATTATTAAATAAAGTTCTAAAATTTTGAAACTAACTTTCACAACTTCAGAATATTAACATTTCAAGTTAATAGTTACTATTATTAAAAATATTTTTATGATCAGAAAATGGTTTTTCAACATTAACAGACTTGATGGTCAGTTTATATAAACAGATTTATATGAACTAAAATTATAGCTTGTAAAGAATTTAACCATCAAACTGTAATTGATTATGTGTATGGTGTTTAAAAAGTACAAAAAAAGGAGATGAGAGGCCAGCAACAAAACTAAAAATTCCAATGCTAAGAAGTTAATTATTGAAGACTGTGTTAATTAAAATAGTATTATTTTGTTAGTTGGAAATTAGCTTGAAATTACATTCTGAATTTAGTATTGGAATTTTGAATTTTTTATTTAATAAAAATTATTAAAATCTGGGTTAATCATCTAATATACAAAATAAACTAACTTTTGCTTAATTAGATCTGTGTAAACTAATTTGTTAAGATGTTTTGCCAAATGTTGAAAAAATGCATGTCATTGGATAAAAGTACTGGTTCTGATCATAACTTCTTTCAGTTGGCTCAGAAAAAATGATATTACATTCAAAAAGTTAACAGTCCTAAAATACAGTTTACTACATTAAAGAAAGGTTACGTTACTGCTTAGCAGTTCTAATTTTTTACTTATCATAGGAAAACTGTTGATGAAATTTACCCAAAGTGGCAATGTTTGGACTACACTCAGAACCCATTCCTCAGCTGTTCATTACCATTTTCAGCTAGCCTACTTTCATTGTTCTAGTAATTTTTATAAGGAAGAGATTGAAGACAAAGGTGTTTGTGCAGTTTCATGACATAAAATAAAGTTATGCAATTTTCTTTAAGTAATAATTTACATGAAATCACAAGAATCATATCAATAACTTTACTTATTTATCAACTTTTGTTCAATTAAACAAATAGATGCGGTATGTATAGAGAGGTTAAATTATTGTATCTTGAGACCTTCTTATTTTTCTTTTTGAATCATTCCTAGGAGCATGTTAAGTATATTATCTTGAAGTTTAAATTGAAAGTTTAGTATTTATTTTAGCCTCAGTTTTGTTACTTATTAAAAACAACTCATTTAATGTAACAAAAAAACATTTTATAGTCATTGATTGGCATATATCTTAAAAAATAATTGCACAATATCAGAATGATTTAAAATATTTGTTAACAACTAAAGATTTATAATTAGAAACATTAGGGCATTGTTTTAACCAAAAATTAGGAGATGATTCAAAAATTAATTTTTTTTTATAAATAAAAATATTTTAATGTTTAATTTAAATGAAAAATATCCATCAGCCTGTGGGTGTGGTAAAATAAAAAATTAATTAACTTTTTTTTTGTTAAACATCCTAATATTTTGACTGTTTTTATTTTGATTTCACCACTAATCTTCATCTCCTAGTTAAAACTAAATATTGTGAATGAGACCAATATTGAACAATCATCCTTAGATATATTAAATTAGTTATAGCATTGATGATGTAATTGAATTAAAAAAAATTTTTTTTGTGAAACATTAAAAAAGTGTTAGCTGTTTTTATTTCAATCCCACCACAAATCCAATTAACCTGTTTGGAACTAAAAAGTGTAAATCTAACTTCATATTCTTAAATATTTGTAATTAGCTATTACATTAATAATGAAGAATTTGAAAAAAAATTGAGAAACTCACAATTTGAATTGTCATTAACAGCAGATATGATATAGTACTTTAATGATTATCCATTTTTTTTTATTACTTTATTTTTATTAGAATTTTTTTTTTTTATGGTAGTATTTAACTCACTATTTCTTAGCATATATCAATTTTATTCATTTAGTTAAAATAAAAAATTATAAATACAACCATGTATTTAACAATACCTCTTAGAAATACTAAAATAGTTAAGACATCGAAGATGTAGTTGAATTAAAAAAAAGAATTAAGAGAAAACAATGCATGTGTGTGTGTGTGTGTGTGTGTATGAAATCTCATCACAATCAGAAATGACATCGTACCTCAATGATAATCAACAGTATATATGTTTTTTTATTAGAAATTCAAATGGATAAAACACCAATTCCATTTTTTAAAAAATATTTAACCGATTATTTATTAGCATTATTGAGTAATGAGCTTTTCTTCCATTTTTATACACTAAAGCAGTTTTGCTGTTTGGGTGCGGCAAAATCAAAAATTATAAATATTGTTCTGGTTATTAGAAAATAGTTTCAGCTTCTCTAGTATTATAATGGACATTTATCTAAAAGTATCATTGCTATATTATATTCCTACAAACATTATTAAGTAATTTTGTTTAAAAAATAATATATTACTATTTAGTTTAAAAAATAAACTCCTGTTAATATAATTTAGTTAGTTTCATTTTTGTATTGTGTTAATCCATTTATCATACTATTTCTGCCACAGGTTAGAAATAATATGATTTTTTGATATTTTCTTCTGTTTTTACGTCAATTGATGATATGTTTGGCAAATTCAGAAAATATTACTCATAGGAATCTTATTTTTTGGAATGGTGCTTATATTTGCATCTGTACCTCTAGGCAAACCAGGGTTTCAAATAAAAAAAGACATGCTGCACAAAAATAATTCTAAATGTTTTATTGTTGACTGTAGATTTAATATGAGGAGAAGATGGTTGAGAGTTACAGTCAAAGGAACAATAAAAGACATGAATAAGTAAAACTTATTTGATTTGTTCCACCGTTGCAGTCTTAATTTCAAGCCTAAAAACATCTTCAGGGCTAAAAACAAAATGAGATAATAACCATATAGTGGAAAGAAAAAAAATAGTGTATAAAAAATTAAAAAGATAACAAAAAACTACAAGAAAATAATACATAACATTGGAAGAGTATGAATTATTTTCTCGTTATTTACTTTTGCTTATCACTTCTTATTACTTTTTGTTTTACTATATAAGCCACTTTTGACTTATATAACTTTAGACATCAATTAAAGATTTGATAATTTTCTGTTCATTTTACCTAGATATTTAAAAAACTTTTCATTACATATTTTACTTCCACACATTTCTCATTGTAATGCTCTTGATGCTGATCCTTGATGAGTATGCATAATAAATAATTGAAAAACTAATAACCAATAATAACATTATGGATTATAGAGGTGAACTAATATTACTACCTAAGATGATTCATTAAACTTTATTATGTGGCAAAATTAACAGTTCAGATCTCAAATAAGGTACATATTGTTTGACAAAAATCTCTAATTACAGATACTGAGTAATTTACAATATTTCAATCAGGAACTTCGTTATTTAAAATACTTAATTATTTAAGTGATTGTTGTAATGATTTCAGATTTCTATTATGCCTTAGCAAGAAAAAATTCAAACACAATTCATTAAAAAAAATTCAACACATTATAATTTCTATCATAAAAAAAAGAAAAGTTTACTTCAAAACTGTTTTTTTATGTTTTCTCAAATTTAGTTTCATAAAGCATTCAATGAATTAAAAAAAACATAAATAGTACTTCATATTTTTAAATAGCTAAATCAAAGTGATTTAAAAATATGTCTCAATACTTCTTAAGTAGATAACAATAAATAATAAATCACTAAATTTTAACTTTCACTTAATACTACAATGATCCAAAAGTGCATTATTATTTTTTTTTTAATTGTTCTGTTTGAAAATAAAATTAACTCATTTTTTCACTGTAAAATTAAAAACAATACGTCTTATGAATAAATACAACAGTAACTTAAATATTTTTCAAAATCAACTAACTGAAAATTATTCACTTAACATCAATCGGGAGATTCATATTGAAAAACATAAAACAAATTTTTAAACCAAAATAAAATATTAATCATTCTTTTAACATTTAAAATGAAAACTAATCTTGTAATTTGCATTTATCCATTGCTAATGTTTGATCACATTTAATTACATGTACATCTATCCTGCGTATGGATGTGTTCATGCATACTCATTTCTTGGTATGATGATAGTGTGCCCACTATCAAATTTACAAATTTTCTAAAATGCTTCCTTAAAAAACGTTTACTTAAAAACTCAATCTTTTCTCATTTAAAACAAGTAAAGAAGCCAAACTGAAGCAGGTAAAATTGCAGTCACTGCTCCTCAGTATTCAGATTCATCCAATCTTTCTGAAATAAAAATCAATAAACAATCAACAACAATGCATACAAAATTATGTAACAGACAAGTAAGTTTAATGTTTATGGTTTGTAACAATAATATTAGCATTTTTTTTTATTGAATTTTAAATAGTGATAATTAAAATATATTGTCGTAAAACAAAACTTATCATGCTTATGTGTGTGTATGTTTAAATATGTAGGTACACATTGGGTGATAATTTCACCCAATATATTTAAAAATATAATATTATTTATTTATTTTGAGCATTTACATCTAGTAATGAAAAAATTATCTATTATATTTTCTGGTTATGGTTCTCTGCAATATGTAATAAAGTATTATAATTTCCTTTATACTAGAGTCATAGACAATTGTGTTACAGTAATTTAGAAATGTATATTTTAATATATTAAGGTGATCAAGTATTTACATACAGTCAAACAACTATTACCAACCAATAAATGGGTGTTTCAAACTAAACCTTTGAAAGGAAAAAAATAAATACAAATAATAGTTTACTGATTTAACATATTTATTAATTAATTGTTTGAGAGTGGTTTATAATAATAATAACAACAACTATAATGATCCAATTTACTCTCAATAGTTTATTTTTATCCTTCAACACTTCGGCCCTAAGGTCAACCAATTATCAAGGAAACAACCTCAATTATTAACTTGTCACAATTCATTTACAAAATGTCTTTCATTTGCAGGCTAATCACTCTGTGTCATATAATTAAACATATAATCTCAATACAAAAACTATTTAAAATTTTTTTTTTGTTTTTTCGTAAACACAATACAACAATACTACACAGTACTGTTGATGTGTTTAGTACAAAAAAAAAGAACAATTAAATAATAGTTTTTGTATTGAGAGTGCATGTTTTATTTAGCATTCTATCAGTTCATTTTTTCTCTAACTTATTAAGAAGAAACTACAAATTTTTTCTCCGAGAAAAATAATGTTTTTTTCATAATTTTGAAAATGTAATGAACTAGTAACTTATTGTTCTTGCGTTTTAACTCCAAAAATTGATTTATTGTGCTAATCAGTTATTAAAAAATATATATTTATGAAAATAAATATTCGTATTTCATTAGCAGATCTAAGTGCTCAAAAAGAAAAAGATAGCTATGTTGCAACAAAGAACATTAATTTTTTTCTCAATCTTTCCTTACAAATTTATAATACCTTGCAAATTTGAGGAGTATAAACTAATTGGAAACAAACTTTAGTACTCTTAATTGAATTTCATCTGATAGTATACATTTATTAAAGACGAGTTTTCTTTTAATTATTTATACGATGATATTGATATTCATTTTAAAGGTAAAAAAAAATTAAATTAATTAGAATATTTTATAGAAAATGAAGAGATAAATTTTTATAATTTAACATCATTTTAAACTAAAAAGTTTCTAAACTTATTGAAATATGTTAATCTTTTAATTGAAAATTAAAGGTTATTTCAACAATGTAAATATGTCACTAACAAATTTATTCATATCAATCATTTATGAAAATTAACAGCTTTTCTTTTTTTTTTTTTGTTATTTTCTAATAAGCAGATTATACAGGGAGAATATTATATTAAAAATTAATAAAAGCTCTCTAATTAATAATGATTAATTAATTTCAATATTAAAAACTTTTAATATTTAATAACTAGAAAAGTGACAACATAATATTAATTAAATGAACTGTAAAAATTCATGCAGTTTGCCAATTAAAATTTATTCTTGGTATTTAACTTAGAGGAAGATGATGTATCATGAGGAAATAATTATTAAAAACGATTTTATAAAACTACATAAATATAATAAAAAAGTAAATTAAAAAAAAAATAAAAACCAAATACAATTTAAAAACTTGAATATTCACACAAGAAAAATTACTCTTGTTAAATGCAATCAACTTTGCTGAATTGGGACTAAGGATACTAGGGTCAAGTACAAAGAAGGACATTTTCTTTTTTTCTCATGGACTCCCAAATATTTTTAAATGAGATATTTATTTGTATGATACTAAATAATGGTAATTAAAATTCCAATATAATATAAAATAAAAAATGTGATATTTCAAATTATGATTAGTAAAACTAAAACATATTATAAAAGCTGTATGCATATCCCTGAATAGAGCACTGAAAAATATTATATATTAAGAATTGAATAATAATTCCATCATCTTATAGCAATAATTGAAATATCTTATAACTGTATTTTACTAGACTTTCCTTTGAGATTCATGTATTTTGCATTGAAATTGTCATTTAATCAATAGTATTTTATCATGAATCTTACAGTTCATATTATAGCCCCCCACATACAAAATTTTGGTTTTGTCTGTTTCCCTCAAAACTTCTATTTAGCCCTTGATATCAATGTGGGTACTGGTTATCATGATAGTTCTGTTAATCACAACGTTTAGGGGGTTTTAAAAACAGAAATTAAAGCAAATAATAATAGGATTTTGATGATAAAGTACTAAAAGCTTCATAGAATAACAAAATTTTTAAGAAAGTTATAAAGTTGATCTTTTGAGAAGAAGGTTTCCTGTTTCAAATCAGTTAATACGTGGAGTGATTTATGGAAACCTGTAGGTCCTTTGAAGTATCATTTTATTTTTACAAACTTGATCTTACCATCTGAGGATACAAGGAAAATGAAGTCAAACTGAGATTTATGTTACAGTGAATAAACACACATTTTATTTATATGTTTTAGTTTTATTTATGAATTCTTATGAATAAAATTCATAGTGAGCCTGAATCCACTTTTAATATTTAAATAAAACTCCCATTACTTTACATTAATGGATAAGTATGATTATTTTTCAGGAAATACATTCTAGTAGGACTTCCAATTTATTTTTAAAAGTAGTAGGCTCCATGGGCCACAACAAAGCAGAGTTGATTGTACATAAAAATTCAAAATAAAAAATTAAATAACTAAATAAAAATTCACTCTCACACAAGTTAGTATTCAAAATCAGCTACTTTAAAATTGTTTAGTTAATACATTTATTTTAAAGTTTTAATGAATATTTTAAAGCAAATCATAACTATAACACTTCAACCTAAAATTAGTCAAAGAAGAGATAGAATAAAGATATTTATTCTTAAAGTGCAGCGGTTAAATATTTTTTTTTGTTTTTATACAAGAAAGGAATATTGACAAACTTCATAGGACCAAGACTTTAGAAGCAAACTGCACCTTTTTGCTTAAAATAGCTCTGAATTTTGACTTTCACTGTCCAGCACAATATGACATTTTCAAAATATTTCGATATTAATACAATTATTAATTAATTATATTTTTCTTCCTTTATTATTTTGTATTAACTTGTTCTGGTTAATGTAAACTGATCAATGAGTTTAATGAGCATAGTAGTACATAAAATTGGATGCAACTTTATTAATTTGTTAATTAAATGTTAATTTGTTACTTATTTACAGTTTATGTTGTCACTTTTATATTTGCTATCCATAATATATCCATTAAAATTAAAAGTTTTCATGTTGTTTTATTGAAGAAGTATTTATATAACTTGATTTGATACTTTTTAAAAAATATTTTTATATATAAATCAATTAGTTTATTATTTTTGTATTACATGCAACAGATTCACACTAATAGGTGGGAAAAATATGTATAAACAAAAATCTAACAACACTACCTTAAACGAATTATATTAAAGAGCTGGATCAAGAAAAAAGGTGGAGTTTACTCAGTTCTGAGGCCTATAAATATATTAGCAAGAAACAGAAGAAAGAAGGTATACATGTTAGGTTCATAAAGGGCATCACTACAACTCAATAGTACAACAAAGTACCTCCTATACTGACAGTGACTGTACAGACAAAGAATTGAAGACAAAACCTTCAGAAGTCATTCTATATTTTATGTTTCCTTCGGGATAGGAGATGAGAATGAAGGAATAGGTGTTGTGAGCTGCTCCCGCACATTTTTGGAACTCGGAACTCGAGGACACCTAACTTTTATGCCGGGTGTTTCTCCTTGTACCTGTCTTTGAAGTGTTTTGAAAGTCTTTGAAGGCACAACATCATATTCAGGTTCTACACAACTATCCACAGTTCCCCAAGTGCTATAGTAATCACAATAATCATAATAATTTCCTCCATATGACTCTGGATTGAGTAATGAGCTATCAGTATAAGTTCCAGCATTTATTTTGCTGTTGTTTACAGGTGATAAGAAAAGGTTACTCTCATCAGATGTAGAAAGTGAGTCATATCGATCCATATCTTCTTGGAGGATTCTTAAGGCAGCCGCATGCAGTTTCTCAATTGGTAGTTTTCTGAAATGTCTTCCTTTCTTTCTACTTAAAAGACTTTGTATCAATTCTTTAACAAGCCTATCATTTACTGTGGGAGATGAAGGTGAATTGATTCCTGAAGAAGAACTAAGACTGTCTTCACCTCCTGCAGTGTTATTCAGAGGAAGTGTTAATCTTTCTTTTCTTTGAGAAATCGATTGTGATCGCTCAGCATTATCTTCTGCCTCACACTCCTCTTGTAACAACTTAAATAACCTTGAATGTGTGGCAGCCCTTTGATATCTTGACATTTTACTAAGCTCACTGCCACACTCTGGATCAGTGTCAGTTTCAGAAATATGGCGACTTAAATCTGAAGTAACTCCAGAATCGTCTTCACTTTCCTCAAATGATTTAGAATTAATAAGTTCTTTTTTCTTAGCCAAGCAATTTTCTTCTCCAGTATTTTCATTAAATACATTGGAATGCTCGCTATCATCATCGCTACTTGAAGAAGATGAGCTGCTGTCTGAATCTTCTTCTTCTTCTTCCTCTTCCTCGGTTTCCAATTGTTCTTTTCCAATTTTTGAACTTGCCTTTTCATCTGTTTCTTCTTCTTCACTACTCTCATCAGACTCACAAGTGTCCTCACTATTCACTTGGTTTGATGCAGACTTTTCTTTAGCAGTATTGTTTATCAATTCTTCTTGATCATCTAAATTTCCTGCTGCTTCTGCCTCACTAGAGGAATCATTTCCGGAGACACCTTTTTTCACTGTCTGGACACTAGTGCTGCTTGAATCATCTTCCCAATGGAAATCACTTTCTTCTTGCTTAGAATCATCTTCGGAGGATCTCACGTCAACATTTGTAGATACATTATTATCTCCATTCAATTCTTTCCAGAAGTCCACAGGAGAATCTTCTCTCTCTTTGGTCAAACCCTTTGCTTTTGGTTTTTTAAGTATAATAGTTGCACTAATATCTGGATCACTTTCCTCTTTTATAATATCTGTAATTATCAAACCCAGTTCTTCAGTTTCATTGGTTTTGCTGGCTTCCATTTCACTGTTTCCTACAATTAATGTAGCTACTTCTTCATCATTTTCTGAACGTGTGAACTTTAATTGCAGCGGAAGGCGCACTTTTACAGCATTCTCATCTTCATCCTTATTCTTCAGAGTAGAACTTGAACTGTTGTCACTCTCGTATGGACTTTTTGCACTGCTCTTCCTACCTTCTTCAGACGAAAAATCACTCTCTTCATAAATTACACTCAACTGATGTGGTAGAGAGTCATCTTCTGTTTCTTCTCCTTCATCATCTTCTTCTGATTCAGAATCTTCTGATGATTCATCAGAGTTGCAAGCATAAATATTTATATTTGGTACAGAACGAATACTTGGGATAGGATTTTGTGATCTCTCTTCCACCTCTGTGTCAGTATCACTTGTGTCCTCGCCTTCTGTTTCAGTAAGATCTGCTGGTGTGGCATCGCTTGACTCTGTAATGGACTCCATACTTTGGTTTTGGGCTTGCTGTTCCATTTGTTGAGCATGTTCTTTAAACATATTGCCGTATATGGTCATTTCATCGCTCGACGAATTTGAGTAGTCTTCTGTATCGCTTGGATATGGCATGTATGGAGGAAGGTATGGAGGGAAGGGGTAAGGACTGTATCTCATAGCTGTTGCATTCATGTGAGCCATGTAATTGCACATGGCGTTATAGTGCTCCCAGAATTGTTGCTGTTCTTCGGGGGTTTGGGGAGGATTATACCAGTAGTTAGGATAGACAGGAGGAGTGTTAGTACCCCAACCACTATATTCTCTGCTCACTGGTTCCGTGGCTACAACAAATAACAAAACATCGACTTGTATCCTGAAAATAAACTCTTACTATCTATTTATCCACCTTATTTTTATTTAATTCATTAATGTAAATTATTTCCTAAAATGTTACTGAATCGAGCAAACAATGAGACCCATTGATCCATCATGTTCAGGAGTATTATTGTATTATTATAATGCATTGTCAGGGCATTGTAGTAGTTAATGGGGTTTTGTATACAGCAGCTTTTATTTCCATGCAACAACACCATTAGTTACTTGCACAAATTTTATCTCCTGATTATTCACAGGAAGAAATAAAGTGCTATTATAGCTATGGGTTTATTTAAATTGTATTCATCATAAGTTATATATTTATTTTAATCTTTAGTGAAAATAATTGTATTGTTTCTATAAGAATATTTATTTTTTCAACATATATATGTCATGATTTTTTTTTTAATTTTCTAGATGTATAATAATGATTCATTGCTGAAAACAAAACAAAAAATTAATAGTAATGAAAAATAATTTTTTAAAAAAATTTCTATCAAATGCTTGATGGCAAAAAATGATTTTCATTTTAAAAACATTAAAAATAATAAAATTTAAAAGTTAATTAAAAAGTTGGATAAATACCTTGAGCTGGGTATACTCTGTTGACTAGTATTACTTCACCATGGGGTACTTGTTGAAGAGGAGCTGAAATAATAAATATTTCTGTTATGTTGACACAGTGATTGCTTTATTTATTTTAAAAACAGGACAACTGTAACAATAACATAATAGCTAATAGCAACTTGAATGCAACAAATAACTAATAAAAAGATATAGCACAACTGAAACAAACTAATAAAAACATATAAATAGTAACATAATGTAAAATGAAATTGAACACATACATAAATTGAATAACTGACCTAGTTTAAAACTTAAAGGTACTTTAAAGTATAAAAATCATTTAAAGCATACATAACAGTAATTTAAAATATACATAAAACTCAAGAAATATATAAAATATAAAAATAAACTTTAAAAAAATATATATTATTATAAAAAAATAATAAACTACATATTTATAATTCTTTAGGTATTAATCAAATAAGACATCTTCCCTTAAAACCATATCAATGCTTAATTACCAGGATAACATTAATATTTGATATTAATGAACTCACAAGATTGAATAAAGTAGAAATAAACAAAAAACTACATATACATTTACATAAAAAATAAATTAAATTTGTACTGCTACAACCCATGATGGGTCAGAGGTGCAGTAATTTGTAAGAAAGTAATGTTTCTAGACCAACCGACAGTTGTGCAAGGAGGTAATTTTGTCAGAATCATGGTTAACCTATAGATTTTTACCCAATTAAAGAACCCACTTCATGAGGCTGGGTAAAAAAATGATTTGCCACAGCCGGATTCGAACACAGGTCCTTAAAGTTAGTAGCACAGTGTCTTACCATTGAGCTACCCACTATATATATAGACTCATTTTTTAAATCAAACTTTTATTTGAATTAAAAAAAAAATATTGCAAATTAAATCTGAAGGCTTTATGAAAAAAAAATCTATGTAAACAGAATAGTTCAATTGCAACGAATATCATCAAGGTAAATGCTATATGTCCGATCTCAAATAAAAAAAACTTGAGAGATGGCAACAGGTAAGTAGGTAATTGTAATAGTTTTGAATACAAAAAGTTTATTTTTTTGACTCAAGCAGTTTTTAGCCATATTATTTTAATATACATATAACATTTACTTCATAAACAGAAAGTGTGTTTTTATAATGGAAATTTGCAGTTTATAAAAAAAACATTTTTCCATATCCTCTGCTTTTATATACTAATTTATATATACCAATATATATTTCAATTTCAACACTGTCTTCTTCTGATGTTAGGAGTTTTTGAGTTAGTGATTATGTTGTAGTGGTCGTTATATGAACTTTATAATGTGATTGGGCACATATTGCTTTTGAAATGTATTTAAACTAAACCTAAAAACTTAATCCCCAATAATTTTTATTGGCTGCAAGTTTGTTGCCAACACACCGGAAGGTGTATGGGTCCTGAACAGCTGAAGAGTGGATTTGTTTATTACATAAAAAAAAAACTTCAAACCTCCTCAATACTTTATTTATAAACAAAAAATTATATACTTATAGAGGTTTGAGAGTATTTGGCAGTTTAATATAATGATATTCAATTTGTTACTTTGTTGAACTGTTTATAAAAATTGTGAAAGTTAAAAAAAAAAAAGGAAAAACAGCAATTTTTCTATCAGAGGTTTTCATTTTATAGATTTTTCAAAACAAGGAACAATTTTTACTGCATTTTCTTTGATGTTGCTTATCTTCTTTTGTCAAACATTTTACATTCTGCTACCATAATTATAATTCAATATAAAACAGTAGTCTGTTATAAGAATTAATTTGAGGGTTATTTTGCTTCGATTTAAATGAATTAAATCCATTAACCTTTTATTTTAATAGACTAAACTAAATTTTGATTTTATATTACAAAATATATTTCAGAAAAATTAATTCTCAGTTATTGATTGAACTCCATACCTTGAGGTTCATCATCAGATCCAGTAATCTTTTGTAACACCCTGAATGATCGTGACTGGGTTGGGTTTCCTGACCAGCTAGTTTGTGTTTGAAATTTGCGTGGGTCTGCTTCACCACTGTAATATTTATAAAACAACATATTTAAAACCATAGAAATGGATAAATGAAATAATAGGACTAAGCAGTTATCAGACCAAATACTATATTTAACATTGATTATTTAACCTAGGATTTTAATATACATCATTAAAAGAGAACCTGCATAAAATAAAAATTCATATTGATGGAAACTCAGTGATGTTTCTATAAACACATTTGAAGATTAAAATACTTTTTACTATTGTTCATTGTGTGGGTTAATAATGTACTGTTAACAATATTGGTATTTGATCTATATTGAGATAGCTGAAACCAGATTTACAGATTATTGTAATATAAGATTACTGGCATAGTTCTGCCTTTATCTGATGATGTGCATTGGTATATACAGGTAGTTTCAGAACATGCAATAAGTGATAGTGTATCAAAACTTAATCACCTGTATTGATATAACTTATTTCCTCATTCTTATCAGCTCATTACTCTAATTTATTAAATTAATAATAAAAAAAAAAAATTAAACTACACTAACTTACTTTTGATTTCTATTTTGAATATTTCCTGGTAAGCTGGTTTGGTTCTGGTAAACTGCTTTTTGAGATGTTTGTTGTTGGTTATCATTGCCGTTTCCTTCCATTTGAATTGGAATTATTCTAGTCCTTCCTTGCACATCTTGCTGAACAGGTTGTGATTGCACATACTGCTGTTGTGGAGGATTTTGTCCATATTGTTGAAATTGTGGTGGCACATATTGTTGTTGTGGATATGTATATTGTTGTTGCAAAGGTGGATATTGAGGATATTGTGGTTGAGTTTGCATGAAAGTGGGTGATGGTTGCTGATGATGTTGATGTGGAGCTGAGAAATCAGGAGATTGTGGCTGAGTTTGTCTGAGAGGGGTCTGTACAAATTGCTGCATTGGTGTCGGAGGCGTAGCTGGCTGTCTGCCCTCAATCTGTAAGTTCAGAATTCTTTTAATGCTTAAAAGATGCACATCTTCATAAAAGTAATTATCGAGGTAAATAAATTTTATGTTGGGAATTTTTGGACAAATTATTGGGAACAATAACAAAAGTATGCTCCATTTGAAAAGTGGGATATCTAGCAAATGTTAGGATGATAAAATAGTATTAATGGCAATAGAATAAACTTGAAATCATTCAAATGTGAAAATCGGTAATTAAATAATTAAAGAATTGACTTAAAATTTGGTAATTAAATAATAAAGAAACTATTAGTGAATTGAGAGATTATCAGTCCCATAACTTGAACCTGGCCCCAGTTAGGAATATCTCCTATGTTGAAATTACAAATAAATAAAAATACTTGATAGTAATCATTAATTAAAATAGTTTTTTATTAAGCAAACCTGAATCGGTATGACCCTTGTAACAGGCTGATGCCCTGGTGTTTGAATTGGCTGTTGTAATGGTTGTTGAACTGGCGGCATTGGAGGCTGAGGTTCTAAAGATTGCTGCCTCATAGCCCAAGAAGGTTGTACTTCTTTTGGTGCTGCTTTGTTGGTCAGCCATGGAGCAGGAGATTTATTAAGAGATGGTGTTGATGGTGTACTAGGTTGCCTCTGAATCGGTGGTGGAGTAGGTGCAGGAGGTGTTGCTGGCTGAACCATGGGCACAGGGGACACTTTAACTGACTGAACTGGTGGAGTAGGAGGGGTTCTAACAGATTGGAGAGGTGGGGTTGGTGGAGCTCTAATCTGTTGAGTTGGTGGAGTAACGGGTGACCTTCCAGCTTGAGGCAATGGTGATCTCACCTGATTCTGGATTGGAGGAGATACACCTTGACCAGCAATAGAAAGATTTTGGATTGGTATCTCTACCTGAGGCCTCGGAACAAAAGGCACCTGCCCAATGGGCGCTGAGTCAATTTGATCTACAGAAGGTTTAGGAGAAACCGGTTTGAGCTGAACTTGTATTGACGAAGGCTGTGGTTCGTAAGATGAACGAGGTGCTTGTCCTACTGGTCTCAGGGGAGGATGGCTTGCAATATCAGCCAAGAATTCTGGAGGCTGAGCTTCGTATGAAGACCTCGGTGCTTGTCCAACAGGCCGCAATGGTGGATGGCTGGCAATATCAGCCAGGAATTCGGGTCTTGGAGGAAAGTCGAGTGGCTTGTTGGAAGGAGAAGTCGGCGGCGGTAGGGTGGGCGCCGGCGGAGCAGATGAGGGTGGACAGGGCCCGGCTGGAGGTGGTGGAGGTGGTGGAGGGGGTGGCGGGAGCACTGCCACCGCGATCTGGGGCTGCATTGCTGCGACGGCCGCTGGGGGCAAGGGCTGGCTGCTCATTGGGTTCTGCTGCGGTATTTGTCCCGTACAACTGCAACAGGAAAGACATCGCTGTTACTTCTCAAATTAGTAAATTAGTAATATTCTATCATTAAATCTTAAAATATAATAATAATAATGAAAATGTAATCCCTGACTCAGTTTTCTGTTGAATGAAAAATCTAATAATTTCATAACTCTGGTACCTGAAAAGAAAGAAAGGTTTTACAAATCTCTTATCTAGGCAGTATTTGTTTGAAAATATACCTATACTTCTAATACAAAATAATTGTTATTAGTTACCTTAGTTATCTGTAATAGTCTAGTAAAATTGCACATTAACCTAGAAATAATTGTGAACTCATTTTTTTCAACGGGTTCTGATGCGAAACACGATGGTAAAAAGTTCATCACTCCCTAGAGGTACATAGGCCGTATATCGTCGAGTTTTATCAGTATCCGCCGAACCGAACATCTAAAAGTAGTTTTCATGATATTTGCCAAAATAATGATTCTCGTTATTTGTGAAATAAATATTGGTTTTGGAAAAACTTTTTCTCGGGAATCATGGAACTCGATTATCTAACTGGAGAATTCTGCGACTCAAATTGAAAATCGTTAAAGGCACTACAAAGTATTTTGTAATGATACGTAAAGGGATTGAGATTGGATGATCTCACTGAATATCTTTACTGAGAATTTTCCTGGCACTTTTGAACATCTGCATCGAGTGCACTCTCGGTTACCAAACAAGGCACAGTTATGAGAGAAGGAAGCTGTTCCAAGGAAAATCTGGGGATAATATTGGTATATCTAGCTACAGGGTTCCGCAGGGCATGTTTTGAGTTTCAAAACCTTCCATTTCAAATTTTGTGCCCGACGTTTGTGAAGCCTTGTAAACCTTTGGGGGTTTATTCTGGTAATTTAACGTAACTTTATTCTTCTAATTTAAGTTTATCCAAGTTATTCAACTTTGTTAACTTAACTTTATTCAGGTAATTTAACTTTTTTAAACTTAATTTTATTCTAATAATTTAACTTAACATAACACTGGCAACTTGTTTGAAATAATGGATAAATAGAAATATATTGATAAATATATGGATAAAAATATATAAATATATGGATAAATAGAAATTATATTAAGAATGTTTTTTTCCGAAGTTGAGATAGTGTATTACGAACATAAAAACTATACCTTTACCGTCAGACATTTCCGTAGAGAACAAAAATTGATAAGAAAGGATCGTGTTTACTCGCGTTATCATGAGACAGGAACATCAGTGATTAATTGGAGGTTCCACGTGATAGATATCTGTCGTGCAAGTTTCGTCTCACACATACGATAGTAAAACCACATATCAAGCAAATTCTGATAGTACGACAATAAATGTCAGTTAACACTATTTTATATATTGTAACCACTATTAAACCGCAATTACACGAGGACAGTAGACAGTCCAACCGGCTGGAGACAGTTGACTGGAGCGAGCAATTGGTCGCGTGTGAAGACCACTGGCACCCCGTCTTGCTGCAATTAAAGTGTATTTTAAAAATAACAGACGATTGTCTTGTCACGCTGGAACAAGACACCATAATTTCTAACGGTTATTGCCAAACGGTATCAGAAAATGAAGAACTCTCTCTGTCTTAAAAAATATATTATATAACGCAATTCATTATTGGCTAAAGACAAATTTTCAATTTAGAGATGAATTATAATTTTTTTTCTTGAAACTTTTGTTAATTTTGATTAATTTTTAAACATAATTATGACGAGTTGCTGAAGTTCTACAACAAAACGCTCACTCATTTCATCCTGTTCATATTCACCTCAAATAAAAATAAATTGTAGAAATTTTATAATTAATATCTAAATAGTGAGGAAAAATTATCAATCTAGTTTTTCATGGGGGACTAGTCCTGCATCGTGAGGGCGTCAAGTTAGATCATTTGCAATTGGACTTCCTTAATGTGGTGAAGGATTTGTATTACTCACAACTACTGCCTCTTTTAGTGGATGTTGGTCACAAAGAAGTTTCCAGTTACTAGATCTGAGATCTCGTTATGGTCGGTTACACAAAGTGACAGCTATAGTCGCTTGAGTAGCAATTAGTGGTAACGGTTACACGCAGTGACGCCTCTGATGGTGGCTCCATCATGCTAAGCTTTCATATTAATCTTATCATAATAATAATGAGGTCTAATGTACCCCGAAGGTTCGATGCCGATAAAATCAACAATCTCTGCCCACATACATCCCTCTAAAGAATCTCCTTCATATTCAAACCTACTACATCAGATAAAATCTTCATTTATTCCTTTATATATTAGTGGTGTATTGCAAATGATAATACAAACTAACTCAATCATGAAACAAATTTACTTTTATTAATCACTGTTATAAAGTTACAAATTATCACAATTCTTCATTTTACCCATATCAACTGGAATTTTCGTAGTCATACATGTTGTATATGTATAAAAAAAATCTGACTTTTTTCATACACCTTTTAATCTTGAATGTACTAATTTACTCTGCAATCATAGGACTTGCTTTCTAAATAATCACAAAACTAACTTCCCACTCTTCTTACAAAAAGTAAATACAATAATCTAGCTGTGAGAGAATATGGCTCAACTCTCTGCCTTCTAAAAATTCGCTCATCATCGCTTCCAAGGTACTTCCACTTTCCTTTATTCTCTGCCATTTTGGTAAGGAACAATAGCTAGTATTTATAGGTTTCCTAAATGACCTATACTTCTGAGACACATATATTTCTTTATTAAATTAATAAGTAATTAATTAAAGACTATTTATTAAATGATCTATATTTTAAATGCTGTTGGCATATTAGATATCATATAAAACAATATATTGGTGAAACCAATCAATGTACTCTGTATGCAAAAGAACAGCATTTATGTGAACTGTAGTCAATATTAATTGCTTGGAAAAAAAAGTTTTTATAATATATTAAGTACTCTAAAAAATAAATTTAACTAATTTGTTGGTAGGTTATACAGGTACAAGGAAGCTGAGGGAAATATGGATATTTTTGTGGAGAAAAGTCTTGTTATTCAGAAAAAACATAAAAACTGAAATTCTGTTTTTATTGTTCAGAATCGAACAGGGGTTGAGAGGAATTTTTTGTAGCAGTCGAGGTGTAGAATACTCACCCGGAGTTTGTCAACTTTATCCTGTTACACCCTATAGTTAATATAAACTTTGCTTTAATAGTCTTACTACAACACAGAAATTAACATTTAAATGAAATGTTAACGATTGTAATATCAGTGATTTTGACTAATGATTATTTAATTGCATAGCAGGTTCCTATTTTTATACTACAATATGACTATGGCATATACTGTACTTCAATCAATCTTTTTTTAGAAACTTTATGGTTTTATAAGAAAAAATAATTCTGTACAATAGAATCAAATGTCTATATACTTAACAAAAATTTGTATTTTCATAAAATTAAACTAAATGTAAATAAGAAAACAGATACAGTATTATCTTAAAAAGTATTAGAAGTGAATATGGCTTCTGATACATACTCTTTGTCTCTAAATGAGAGAAATCGCTTGAGAATATTATTGATACAACAATTAAATATCTAAATAGAAACTGTAACATTAAATAAATAGTTTTTAAATTTAAAAATACGATAGTATACCTTTATTGTGTTTTATAAATTAGGCTTTGACCTTTTAGTGTGTTCTTCAGCACCCGAAAAAGTATTGTATATATAAAGTTTCTATCTTTAATGAAAACATAGGATTTATGTTTAATTTATTACAAGTAAAATATGAAATTAATTTATAGCATAAAGGTTTTATAATCTTGTAGAAGATACTGTGATAAATCACAAGCCAGAAAATAAGATTGAATATCATCTACTTTTAAAAAAACTTTTCTAATGAAACACTCATGCAAATACTGGAGCTTTTTCTTGGAACCCTTTCACATTTTTCCTTAAACTTCTTCTTAGGCTTCTTTAAAAACAAAACTTAAATTTAATACTCAATAAATTCCAAATACAAAAATAAACATCTCGAGGAAAAGTAGCCCTTTTAAAAATTACCTCTACACTCAATACTTTATAATAGTTATCAACAGACAGAATGTTTGATGTGGAACTCAGCATGAGACTATTTCTAGTTTTTCAGGCAGAATGTAAAAATCTATAATTTTTTTTTATTAATATCAATGCACTTTTGATAGGTAATGATTAATTTTAAATTACACCAAGTATTTAATAACCAATATTTATCACTACAACCTTAGAAATTTAAAATACATTTTTAACATCAAATATTTTTAAAATATCATTGTTGCACAAACCCTCACCGTGCATTATTTCCAAACATACATGGTTAGTATACTTAACTAAACTAGAAACCTACCTTAAATACACATGCAAATAGTATATCATATTAATTAAAGGAATACGATCGATCAAACCAATAACCCAAATTTAAGTTAAAAATGTATCATCATTTTCTAGTTAAACTTTACTAGTCATCATTTGTAAAGTATCTGAGGAACATTCATTAGTTTTGTTTATTAGTTTGCATATGGTTAATCCAAAAATATGTTAAGAACTCCTGAACCACTACTGTTAAAGAATACAACAAAATAAATGTCTTAGAAAACACAGATTCTTAAAAATAATTAGTGTGAATAATAAGAGTCGGGAGAATATAAAAAACAAAAACATAATTGATATTTTAGAATTTTAAAACTGTAATAAAATATTAATTTTCTCTTTATTAGTTATAACAAAATCGGAAAGTTGACTATTGTGATTAATATGAGGTGAGTGGTTTATAAAAGTGTAAATTATATTTTTCATAATAATATGTTTCAGCAACCACCTTCATTAATCGGAATTGTTCTGAAATACATGGAGAATCTCAGGAACAAGATTTATGAAAATTAAACTGTGTTATTCCAAATACCTACAAAAATCAGTTTTTAAAATTGATAAAGCGGTGTATTATGTATGTAATTTTAGATAAAATGATTTATTTCTCCCTTTTTTATAGCTAAATTACTATGAATCATTTTCTTAATATTGCTCTGCATCATGAAACATACTTCAATTATCAGCATTTTAAAATATATTAAGTTTTACGAGTTTAATGAATATCCTTAAATAATAAAATTCTACCTAATAACAAATGGATTAAGAATATTTGTTTCCAAAATGATTATTATTTGATTGAGAAGTGGATAAGTGGCAATCCTTTCTGATTATGAACACTCTTCCTAAAATGTATACTTCAGATGTAGGACTTAAGTTCTACATGATTATCATGACAATGTTTCAGTTAAAGAGCTTGAATTAAGTGCTCTAGTCACAATGAATATGCTCAATGCTTGTTTATCCACCTAAGTAGGATGACTAGAAAATGTATCATCTTCATAAAATAATATTTTAATGGTTCATGACCAGAGAAAAGAACAATTACTGTTACCAACTAACACCTCGACAAATTGAGATAACATTTTGAAAAGGATGAAGCCTGTTATTATATGCATCTACAAAATGTTATTTATTTATTTTGCCACTGATATGATTAAAAAGCATAGGTGGGGTCTACAGAAAAACAAAAACAACTTCTAAAATACAAAAAAAGTTTATTATTACAAAAAATATAAAATAAAATATATATCTGCATTTATTTACAAACATTTAATGTGTTGAAACAGATATAGGTGAGACAACAAATACATTAGTAACACATGCACAAACGTAGAGGCAAGCAGTCCTCAGTCATACCTATCTTCGGTGTGAGCATTTCTCGAGATCCTCCGTGCCATCCTTGGGCTACGAATCTCGTTCAGGTTCAAGCCACCTGGAGTGTAAGTGAATGGCTTCTTGTCTTTGGTCATCATTGCGTTCTGGATAGCTGCAGGGGGCTCATAAGATTTCTTGGAACCAATCTGGAACAAATTTTTTCAATATACAAATTTAAATATATATTAATTTTATTAAGGTAAGTAAAAGGATCATAAGTCACAATTGCAAGATTTTAAGTCTTCATTTTTTTTTTCTCATAATTGATTTATTGTTATTTACAACTGTATATATATATACACATCAAGTAAATTTGCTGTAAGTGATATAACGACATGATACAAACATGTGGAGAATCTACCCATTGAGAGAACTCCAAAGTCTTCATTTTTAAGTTCCTGTTTATCATCTGAATATATTTGCTAACAGTACAATGTAGGCTCACTATTTTTTTCAAACAGTTTAGTATTGAAACTTTTTGTATTAGTCAAGCTGCACATTATATGGTTAAACACAAACTAGATAGTAAAAAAAAAAAAATCCCAAATCAAGGAAATGAGGCTTATACTCCATGTACTTATTGCAATAGAAATTATTTCATTGAATATTAAACATAGTAAACTAAGCGAAAAATTGTTTTTTTAAGCAATAAAAATTACATTAATATTTAATTGATATTCGATTCTCGGAATTTTTCTTATATAGATATTAATCTTTTTTATTTTTTTTTTTTATATGACATTAATTATTTACAAAGCTAGAATCCAATCCACATTTAAATAATAATGAATGGCTATGGCACACAGTATTACAGAAATAATAATATACAAATGAAAATAAGAAATGTTACATACAACAGATTAACAAGAGTAATATATTGAAGATTATTATAATATCAAATAAATGTATCAAGAAATAGCTTCTTTTTTTTATTTTTATTTTTTCCATTTAAAGCAATTTATTTAATGAATAATCGTTAAAAACTATTTAAAAAAGAAAGAAAGTTTTTTGCTTCTAATAATTGAAACATTTAAAAAAATACTTTTTAGGACTCAGAGGATTTTGGAAAGGTATAAATGGAGTGAGATATAAAGTATAAATTTTCAACTATTAACAATAACTAATCAACTGTATAAGATTTAATGGCGTAAAATGTAGAAACAAACAACTGTATATTCTTATTTGTTTAGTCATACTGTATTCAACAGTATTTTCAATCTTGTTTCTATGAATATATTTTTTTCTTCTCAAAGTTTCTCCACAACTTCGATTTTTCGAGGCTTTTATTTTTTAAGGAGGTAGTTATTTCTACCTTGAAAATAATTGGGTGACTAAAATTTTCATTTTTGTAGAGATTCAAGATTCTATAGCTACAATTCAAGAGTTTAAAAGGAGTAAAAACATATTTGTTTTTATTATATTAGAGAAGTCTTTGTGTATCCCAGATACGCCATTGTATTTTCTTGAACGCGATCCAAAACGTTTTAGACAGTTTATAGTTTATAACACCTCTCACTATTTACAAAACACATCACCTCCAATACAAACATCAGACATCAGTTTGTATGTAAGACTATTTATGAACTGGAACACTAAGAGGGCGTGTACTCAATAAATCCAGGAGTGTATATTTAAGAATACTGCACACTTGCATGTATTGGTTAAAGTTTCAAGGACCATTTAATCGATTTGTTTATATGAATTGCAAACTTGATTCCGGCGTCACTTGGTGCGAAAGCGGATGCGTTTTTTAACGAAGCACGAATCACCGTATCGATTCGCCTATTCGCGCATTTCCTGTCCGTGAGTGTACTTCCGCTTTGTAAGAACTGGCTAGGCCAATTATATCATTGTAGTTCATTATAACCATGACAACGTCATCAAACTTGAATGATTTTTTTTTTGATTTTTTTATTTTCAAATCCTCTGTATTGATATATAACTACAACCACAAATATATGACAACACAGAGCATATATACAAATTACATACTGACTTTGTACCCTTGAATGATTTCTTGTTTGTTACAGAAAAAAGGTTTGGG
Organism: Halyomorpha halys; assembly: GCF_000696795.3. Taxonomy (NCBI): domain Eukaryota; kingdom Metazoa; phylum Arthropoda; class Insecta; order Hemiptera; family Pentatomidae; genus Halyomorpha; species Halyomorpha halys. The sequence continues at coordinate 221,369 of NW_027105936.1, forward strand.
TTGTGCATTAACTTCCACGGGTATGAAGTTTGGACAAGGAAAATAAACAGTTATCTACGCATGTTTTTTATTATGTTGACCTCTCCGTTCCAATAAATCGTAGTGTGAAGCCTAGTCTTTCTGCGATTCTATTTGACGCAAACAGAATTTTCCAAATCAGATTTGTATTTTTACAAATTGGGTATACCTCAAGATTTGAACTAAAGACAATAAATTTGAGGCCTGGTTTCTGATTTTTTAAATATAAATTTTTATATTTTTTACTATCAGTATTATTAATGGAGTAAAACGTTTATTAAGTGAACAAAAACATAATTTCAAATCTTAAATTAATTTTCGATGCAATTACTTTCTTTTTTTTATGGAATGTATTTTCTGTAAGACTAGTTGACCAGTTCGATATTATACATTATTTTAGTAATTAACAAATTAATTCCTGAAAACCATAAGAGTCGAAAATTTGTTGTATGAAGTATGAAGCATTCTTAATGTTTTAAGAATAAAATAGGAATTCACTTCAATCCCATGAGTTCAATTCAGCTTGAGGTAGTCATTTGTTGAAGAATCCAGAAGCAAGTGACGAAATGTCCACAAGGTAGTGTCAGGAATATGCACTCTCTAACTAGCAAATAGTTGGCAATGCTGGTTTTTTTTGTTAACTTTTCGCTAGTAGGGTATTTTTTACTTATTCTTTATAAAGCAATTTGAAACTCTTCTTTTGAATAATTTTAAGACAGTGTGCTGATCTGTTCCTTGTTTCCGCAATGAAAGCAATACTTCTTTATGAATATTATTCATTAATAAAAAAAAATTAATAAACAATATCAAAAGGCTGTATAAAGAACCGGTTTTTCGGCCTCTTCTAAGAAGCATACAACTCCTTCGGCAATCTCCACTGAGTTGCAAGGTTGGAGCACGACAAATAATACCTGGATACCCGATGATGCAAGAGGACCAAAACGGCGGATACGACCTTGAGGAACTGACAGTAAACAAACAGTGACTCAGTGCTAGTTATGCTAAACCAATGCTAATGTTGCCCATAGTCCTGCGTGCAGTACCTGTCTTAGTCAACTAGCGTAGTCATACCTCCTTGGTAATTGTCTTGTTTGCATCCATCATCAAATAGCAACGTCGTGGTGGTTAATATGCTTAGATTTGCAACTCATTAAGGACAAAAGGTCTTTTAAGTATAGATATTGCATTAAACAATTACATAATGTACCTATTCAACATTATAGGTAGTGATTAAAGACCGGATTTTTCTGAAATTGCATATCTTGTAAGTACGTTCTATCGATACCAGTTTTCATTCTGCACTACGGGGGTACTGCAAAATTCGAAAATTTTGTGGATTTTCTGCACGACGTTGCGTATTTTAGTTTGTAAATTCATAAATTTCTCTACGACTCATGCAATGCAAGATATAATTTCAGAAAATACTATTAATATTTAGTTGAATGGTTCATGATACGTGCTCGATTATTCCTATCTCGGCCACAAGTTCTAGTTCGGCTCGGCAATTCCTGGGAGCGGTGGGAAATAAAAATAAAGGGAAATCTTTCTGTTCCGTAAAGACATATTTACTTAAGTCTTGTTTGGCAGGTCAACCAGTGGGTGGGCATTATTGTTGTACCAGTCATGGATCATAAGAACCGCCTGAGTTATAATCAGTATTCATAAAGAAAATAAGCCTTCATTAGATTCGTAAACTTAGTGGACTAGCATGGATGCAGACTATTTTATCTCCATCTATAACTATTGTTCAAGAACGTCCTCCAAGGAATTAGCCGCGGATGAATATTTCTATAACCCAATTCCAATGTCGTAAAACAAAACCATAACCCAAGAGCAATAATAATTCATAATATACTAGTTTATCCGAGAAAAATAAATTTGTTCTAGCGATATTTTAAATTTCATGTTTTTTCAACCATTGTCTCTCACAATACAAACGCTTTTGATTTCAAGCATATAAAGAATACAATAAATTTGATGACGCCATTTGAAAGAGATTCTGTGCTAGAGCTATTATTCATGCTCTTGAAATAGTTTTGGTTCATTAGTAACACTGCGATTTCTTAGAGAAAAGAATATATTTAAATCCGACTCATAGATTTCTACAATAGAAAATGATCATCAATGAATATTACACAATGCAGAGTAGAAGGTCGTTTAGGCAATAATTAAAAAATGATGGAATATTGCTAATAACAAATGATGAATCATATAGTATCGCATTAATCGATTTCTTGAACTCATTGAATAATGAGATAATATCCAATACCGATAACGTGAAAAACGATGAATGAAATATTCTATTAATAGAAAAATTTCAATTTTTATTCACACAGGAATATTTGAAATGTTTTTCGCAAACAATCATGATTTTTTTTCCAGTTTTAGGGTGAGTTTATCTTTATAGATAAAAATGTAATGTTCATCTGTTACTTATCTAGGATCTCCGACTTATAGCCTACTCAAAATGTACCGTTTCGTCCAGGTGAGGTTTATAGCTATTGAAAATCTCAATTTATCCAATAAAAAAAAAATTAAACATTATTGGCACATAATTAAAAAATTGTACATTTTTTGTCTTACAATATATTTGACAAATAATGAGGAATAAAATAAAGTAATAATATAGAATAAAATGTGCTTAAAATATAATAATAATATGCGTGTTCTATGGATTAATAAAATTTGAAATTGTTTACAATTTATAATATACAACAAACAATTTATAAAGTTTGAAATCATAAGAATGAGACATTTTATCCACAATTTATTGATGGTTTTGAAATTTTAATTATATTATTTAAAAACGACATTAGATTAAGAAATAACTTATGATGATTGCTGATTGAAAACTATAATTTATTTATGTTTAAATAAAATAAATTTTATGCAATTCAATTCTCAAAACAATCTATATTTTCTTATAATTCCAACGTTTCAGCTAATTCAGCGATGCTCTAGGACAATATTAAATACAATTCTACATCCACGTCAATTTAAAAAAAAATTGCAGGCTATTATGCTCAGGTCAATAATTTCAGTCAAAATTATCCTATTTTGTCAATTCTACACTTGAACATTAAAACTTTACATCACAGTCTATTTACACTATTATACTTTATCATAACAATAACACAACATAATAGACTGAAAAAAAGTTTTTTAAAATTTATGTGCAAGTAAAATTTTATTTTAAGATTGTTCTTGAGTGTGGGCCGAAATGTCGGACTAATAAAGAAATATAGATTTTTTTGAGACTTAATTTGGATAAAATTTATTTTATTTAAACAATACAAATCAGTCTAAAGAAAGTGAAAAGATTATATAAAAAAAAATACTCATTTATAATATTTATTTACAATCATTTTGAGCTCTTAAATCACTGAGGTAATTTTCGCCCTGTAAAAATGATTCATGAAAATAAAATGGAAGATACAAGTAAATTTTAATTTGTTAAAAAATTCAATTTTTTTTTAATTTGAAATTGTTTTAATACCCCATTGTCTTATCCACCTCTGCGGATAAGATATATAATACCCATATACGATAAATTAATAAAACACATGCTTGTATCTGTCTATAATTATGTAATAAAAAATGGATTTTACCTCTGAAGCGATGCGCACAGAAGGAATGCTACCAACAGCAGGTGGGGGTGGAGGTGGCGGAGCGCCGTTCCCTGCAAGAAGGACAATTTAAAATATTAATATTGTATGATATATATATTATTATTAAATATATAATAATATAAAATATATTTAATTTTATGACTTATATTTAAATTATTTCAAGAAAGTATGTGGGCGACTCTCAAATAAAACAAACATATTCATGTTCAAATTTTATCTATCTATTTTCTTTTTCTTTTAATTCAGGTATCTATTTCATAATGTGACTAGAAAGAAAAGAACAATAAATTAACTTTTATATGTATACATACATACACACATTATATATATATACTGCATCACAGTAGAGTATATATTAGGAAAGGATTGGATTTACTATTTATATTGAGTTTTGTATTTTTCCTCCTTTTAAAAATGTAATTAATTTATTGTCCAAAGAAATATCCTCCATTTCTTAAATTATATCTGATCACCCCACTTGGGATCCACAATACAAGAATTTAAAAAAAAATTGAATAATTGGAAGTTTAGAAAGTTAATCCAAAATTTGTTTCTTTATTTTCTACAGCTGATGACTGTCTTTCTTCTAAATTAATCTTTTTATTATATATTATAATTAGTGAGATCTATAAATTAACCTGTTTTTTAAAAATATATTTAAAACATAAATACTTTTACCGATTTTGAAAAATGTCTATTTTCATTACAGCAGAATATGTTTCAATAAAAGTTTGATTTTACTAATAATATTGATTTTTATATTCTCATTATTTCTCTAATTTCAAAAGAAATATCCTCTATTTTATAAACCATGTTTGGTAATCCTATTTGCAACATATCAATTTGTTTTATCCTACAACAGATGCTCTTTTTTTTTTTTAACAATAAAATGGTCAAATAATGTGTACAACAGCGTTAATTTATGTTGATGAATGTTTACTAACTATTTCTAAGTTTTTTTGTTTTGTTTTTTAACAAAAAGTAAATATTAACGAGAAACCAGATATGGAATAGAAAAACATTAAACTTGACGAAAAATATTAAAAATAACTCGAGAAATGAGTAACTGATACTGGAAAACATAATGTGACGTAAAAACGAAATGGTATAATTTTGACTATTTATTTTCGCTTGAGTATATCTAAGTTCTTGATTTTGTATTGTACAATATATTCGCTGTATAAATTATTTTCTTCGCCTAGATTCCTCAAAAAAATCTTTTGATTAAGACCAAAACTATACAGTTAGGTAAAACTAATACAATTGGAATTTTAAAAATAATAATTATATAACATAATATACGAAGAAGACCATACAAAATTATTCTGTAGCATTGCCATTTGTGTAAAGGAAAACCGCTATCCAAAATACCCTCGGACAATTCAGTCGTCAGAATACACAGATTTCTAAAAATATCCCTAAATTGTGAGTCTAAAGTCATTCAATGATTATTTTCTGAATCCGAATTTATTTTGAACTGTTCGACGGGTAAAAAAAAGTTGAATAACTTGAACAATCGTTTGTTTTTTAAGTAGCGAGGTGGGTATTTTCTTCGAAAAACAAATAGCTTCCTAGATTTAACCCTAAAAATGTTTAATGTCGTTGCACTTAAATAAATATCGTATTACAAGAAACAGGTTGAATTTGTAAATCGTATTCCAAATAGAAGTGAGGACAGGATTCTGTTTAAAGTTCACAAAATAGCTATTTATTATTTCAATTTAACATTTCACATTTCATTATTAGTACGATTATATATATGTACATATACATATATATATACACACACATACATATATACATATATATAATATCCCGTTTTTTAACCCTTATATCTAAATGAATAATAAATGAAGGGACATTTTAAAGTTTCTGAAGCCCTGCGAAACACCGGTATATTATAAATATTTGAATTATTATTTTGAGATACCTTTTTTCACTGTAACTCGGAGCATGTTCCTTCATAAAATAATATGTAAAACAAGATAATGAAAGTTGATGTAAATATGGCACTCCTGTGGTTTCAATTTATTTCAAGTGCCTACCTACTTACGAAAGGAATTACTTCATATTTCCAGGCAATTGAACCGTAAGTGTGTCATATATATTCATATGCCAAGAAGAATATATATATATTTTTTTTCCCTCTTGAGTCTTTTGAGAATACTGTACTGAAATTAAGTAAGTGTATTAGTGAAAGAAGTGGTATAGTCGATTTAGTAACCTCTTCCGATTTTTCTACCCCTGGTATTTCTTATGGGAAAAGATATTTTAAATAAAAGAAACTCATCAAAATTCTAGTTTTAAAACGATTTTGATTGACAATTTTTTTCATTAGACGAGTCAAGCGGTTCGTAAATAACTAAAACAAAAAAAAGTATACAATTCTTGCCGATCATTCGATAATTGGAGTATCCATCATTTGACAATTTGACCGCCTGTATCCTTAAATGCCTGTATTAATGGCGTCATAAGCACCTCACTTATGAAGAATAATTCTTACGATTAATTGGATTTTCAAAGAACTGTGTTCTGTATATTTGTTCCATTGTACACCGCACCGCTTGCGTCCAAATCATCATAACCATAAACGATTTTTGTTTGGCGATTAACGGCTTCAGGAGGCATTGGATCGGAAAAATCACCTTTGTTTAATCTTTTTAAAATCGTGTTATCTATGAGAACCCTTCATTTAAGATATCTCTTCTCATTGGAAATTCCAGAGTGAAGTGTGCTACTAGAAGAATGTACAAATACATTATCAATACGTTGTATATATGTATTTATCCCCCATTATATACAATGTGTCCCTAATTATTGTTCAACGGATTTTGAAGGATATAATATA